>NC_056730.1:115997377-116137377 GCF_019279795.1 Protopterus annectens | reverse complement strand
GTCATTCTGCTTTGTGGTCAGGTCTGAAGTGCTTCAGTGCTCCATGTGTGGTATAGTTGAGTACGGACATTCAGAAATGAATGCTGACACTATATTAGCAGTCAGAGCTGAAGAGCTTCAGTGCTCCAAGTATGCTATAGTGCAGTACCAGCATTCAAAAATGAAGGCTGATATTACATTAGCAGTCAAGGCTGAAGTGCTTCTGCGTGCCATGTCTGGTATAGTGCAGTACCGATATTCAGAAATGAATGCTGATACATTAGCAGTCAGGGCTGAAGTGCTTCAGTGCTCCATGTGTGGTGTAGTGTAGTACTGGCATTCAGAAATGAAGGCTGTTACTACATTAGCAATCAGGGCTGAAGTGCTTCAGTGCTCCATGTGTGGTACAGTGCATTACCGGCATTCAGAAATGAAGGCTGTTACTGCATTAGCAGTCAGGACTGAAGTGCTTCCGTGCTCCATGTGTAGTATATAGTGCAGTACAGACATTCAGAAATGAATAGAAAAAAATGTCACAGCCAGGAATAAAGCCTCTTCATGTCAGTCTATAAGTATCCAAATAAAAAATTCCACAAATACAGCAGCACGGCTCAGGTTGAATAAAACTTTAATGTTGACAAAGACATACAAAGAAAATGCAAAGTAAGTCAGTAAGCGCTTTAACATGGATGCACCATGCTTCCTCAGATTGTTATAATATCACCCACATTAATCATCCATTTAAAATAAATTTCTTCTGCAGGTTCTAGCAATCATTAAATCAATTGTCTTAGCAACAACTCATACCAATTGACATCCACATCTTTCACTTAAAAATTGACTAAAAAACTAAGTATATAGAACCAAAAACATTTTAAATGGCTATAAAATCAAACTATAAATACTTATATAACTTACTCACACTATTATATTATATAAAAATATAAAATAAAAATAATCAGCATATTATTAACACTTAATGTATCAGTTTCCTATCTTTTAGGAAAGGTTTCAGACTGAGGGAATCATTTAACCCAAAATGTTTATCGGCTTGTAGCCGTATTATCCATTTTTGTTCAACTTTTTCAGTAGTGTTTTTAATATCTGTCATCCTTATATCTGGATGTATAACTTGCATCACAGTGAACTTAAATATATGTTTCTTTCCTGCCTGTATAGTGTGTTTGACCAATGCACTCCTTGTATCTTCTATTCGTGTATAATACAAATGCTGTCTAATTCTATCTTTTAACTGTCGGTTAGTTTTTCCTAAGTAAAACTTAGGACATTGTGTGCAGCAGGCTAGATAGACAACATTACATGTACTATAATTGGCAGAGCATGAAAACTTGAATTCTCTCAATGTCTCAGGATGAATAAAAACTTGAGCTTCATGTATATACCTACAATAATTGCACCTACTACAACGATATGTTCTACTCTGCCTAACATTATTCACTGGTGCTTTTATCTTACACACATAAATGTCTTTGGAGTGATCTCATGTTCTTATACGTAACTGCTGGTTTATCACCTACCACGTCCTTCACCTTCTCATTGATAGTTAAAATATGCCAGTTTCTATACAAAATATCTATAATTGCTTTATTATCCAAGGTGTAGGGAATACATACCCTGCATTTATTATAATCAAAACTTCTTTTGTTCTTCTCCCTTTGAATGGATCCATGCAAAAAATATGGTTGTCCAATTCCCTTCCTTTGTTCTCTAAGGTCCTCGATGATTTCTTGACATAAATCTATGCTATACCCTCTCTGTAAAAATAAAGCCTGTACCTCTTGTTCTTGTTCAGATTAGATAGTATCATCATTGGTTAACCTGGATATCCATAAAGTTTGCCCTCTCAGTATATTTTTAAAAATGTGTTGAGGGTGCATACTACTTCTTTCAAGTAAATTATTTCTCTTACACTTTTTCTTAAAGGGCGTAGTCTTAAGCCACCCATCAACTAACATAAGTTTGACATCTAAAAAACCTATCTCAATGGTTGATTTATGTAGAGTAAATTTCAAAAAAGGATGTAGTCCCCTGCAGATATTCTATATATTTTATAAGGTCGAATTCTGAACCTCTCTATATGAAAAAAATATCATCCACAAAATAATAATAACTCGATATATATCTGGCATACTGCTCATTTGTGTGTGCCAAGGTTTCCTCCCAGTGTGCCATCACTATGTTGGCATAAGTGTTGGCACACGGAGTGCCAATGGCTACCCCAGCCTGTTGATGATAAACAACCCCATTGTACATAAAGATATTATTTAGCAAAACTCACTCCATCAACATACATTGTGTGTTGATATCATTCCTGTTAAAACTACTATGTCGGCTCAAAAATTCTCTCAAATATTCTATCTCAATTTCATTGGGTATGCAAATGAATAGAGAGCAAACATCTAGGGTAACAAAAATCACAGTTTTTTCAAATGGATGAACCTCTAAGTCTCGATACAATAATGGCAAAAACTTCTCTGTATCTAATAATATAGTCTGTATATTAAGTAACAAAGGATGTAATGTTTTTTCCAAATAAATGGAAGTAGGTTCAGTCAACCAACCATTGCCCGATACTATCGGTCTATATGGTGGATCAATAACTGATTTATGTACCTTAGGATATCCTTTAAAATAGGGATAACAGGTATCTCAATAAAAATATATTCATATAGCTCTTTGGTAATATATCTACATGCCAAACAATCCATAAGTTCATTATGTACTCCAGATATAATATTATTTACTTCTGCTGTTACTGTTCTACAATATGTGTTGGTAGCTGCTAACAAAAGTTTCAAAGCTCTGTCATAATCTAAACTATTGATTATGACTATTCCTCTGCCCTTGTCGGCTGGGCATATTTTAATGTCTTGATTACTTTCAAACTCATTGAGAGCTGTATATTCTTCAGCTGATAGATTATAAAATCTTTTCTTATTGAAATTATCACAAGAATTGTATAACTCAACTAAGTCACGCTCACAGGCTTTCAACAAAGTTTCATGTGTGTCAAAATTAGGTACAAAAGTACTTTATTTTCTAAAATTAAAACACCGTTCAGTTTGTGGAAACAACATTTTCAACATTATATTTCTGCAAAACATTTTTAAACCAACTACAATGTCGCAAAAATTACTCTTAGTCGCTAGAATAAAAGAGAGTCCCTTACTTAGTACTGTCAGCTGGTGTTCTGACAACACAAAGTCCAAAAGGTTATAGACTAAGTGGTCTTCTGTGTCCAAAATCTCTTCATAGTCTGGACATTGTTGCATTCACTCAAGGATTTGCGTCGTTTTCGGCCTCAGCTCTCCAATCTCATTATCTCTTTCTGGTTGGTTATAGGCAGTGGGAAGGTTAAAAACTTGTATTCCTTGAGTGTTTAGAACCTTCTTTAGGTCTTACTACTAATTCATTATGGACCTCATTAACAGAAGTCCCCTTTTCTTCTGGATGTATTAATGTCTGCACCTCAACAATTCTCTTTACTGTCCCTGTTGTTTTCACTGAAGGTGCTGCACTTCCTGTGTTCGTATGCCCCACTTCCGTATTACTATGTATCACTGTCTCTTGCATATTGGCATTGCCATGGTTACCAAACATATTCAGCTTTTAAGTGAAAGATGTGGATGTCAATTGGTATGAGTTGTTGCTAAGACAATTGATTTTAATGATTGCTAGAACCTGCAGAAGGATTTTATTTTAAATAGATGATTAATGTGGGTGATATTATGACAGTCTGAGGAAGCACGGTGGATCCATGTGAAAGCGCTTACTGACTTACTTTGTATTTTCTTTGTGTGTCTTTGTCAACATTAAAGTTTTATTCAACCTGAGCTGTGCTGCTGTATTTGTGGAATTCTTTATTTGGATTCAGAAATGAATGCTGATACTACATTAGCAGTCAGAGCTTAGGCGCTTCAGTGCTCCATATGTTGTATAGTGCAGTACCAACATTCAGAAATGAAGGGTGATACTACATTAGCAGTCAGAGCTGAAGCACTTCAGTGCTCCATGTGTGGTATAGTGCAGTACCAACATTCAGAAATGAAGGGTGATGCTACTTTAGGAGTTAGAGCTGAAGTGCTTCAGTGCTCCATGTGTGGTATAGTGCAGTACCAACATTCAGAAATGAAGGGTGATGCTACTTTAGGAGTTAGAGCTGAAGCGCTTCAGTGCTCCATGTTTGGTGTAGTGCAGTACCGACATTCAGAAATGAAGGGTGATACTACATTAGCAGTCAGAGCTGAAGCACTTCAGTGCTCCATGTGTGGTATAGTGCAGTACCAACATTCAGAAATGAAGGGTGATGCTACTTTAGGAGTTAGAGCTGAAGTGCTTCAGTGCTCCATGTATGGTTTAGTGCAGTGCCCGTATTCAGAAATGAAGCTGTTACTACATTCACAGTCAGGGCTGAAGTACCTCAGTGCTCCATGCATGATATAGTGCAGTACCGGCATTCAGAAATTAATGCTGATACTACATTAGCAGTCAGGGCTGAAGTGCTTCAGTGCTGTATGTGTGGTATAGTGCAGTACAGACCTTCAGAAATGAATGCTGATACTACATTAGCAATCAGGGCTGAAGTGCTTCCATGCTCCATGTGTGGTATAGTGCAGTACTGTCATTCAGAAATGAATGCAGATACTACATTAACAGTCAGGGCTGAAGTACTTCAGTGCTCCATGTGTGGTATAGTGCAGTACCACCATTCAGAAATGAATGCTGATACTACACTAGCAGTCAGGGCTGATGCGCTTCAGTGCTCTATGTGTAGTATAGTGCAGTACCGACATTCAGAAATGAATGCTGATTCTACATTAGCGGTCAGGGCTGAAGTGCTTCAGTGTTCCAAGTATGGTCTAGTGCAGTACTGACATTCAAAAATGAAGGCTGATACCATATTAGCAGCCAGGGCTAAAGCTCTTCAGTACTCAATGTGGTACAGTGAAGTACCGACATTCAGGAATGAAAGCAGATACTACATTCACAGTCAGGGGTGAAGCGCTTCAGTGCTCCATATGTAGTACAGTGCAGTCCCGTCATTCAGAAATGAATGCTGATACTACATTAGAGGTGAGGGCTGAAGCACTTCAGTGCTCCATGTGTAGTATAGTGCAGTACCGACATTCAGAAATGAATGCTGATACTACATTAGCAGTGAGGGCTGAAGCATGCGTGCATATGGTATTTAGTTGTAGCAGCAAGCATTCCCATGGCTTTTGCATTCTTACTCTGTTCCCAGCTTGTAAATGTGGTCATCTTCTGCAATTTTTTTTTCATGAAAGTTTTCCTGCCTCTGCTGACTTATATTTGGCATTCCCTTTATGTTATATTGATTTTTACAGCTAAGCAAGGTAGTCTGCTTTTTAGTCTTCTGGACATTAAAAGCTAAGCTCATTACAGAGCAAGTCCCTACAGTAGAGTATTCCTATATTCAAAAATTGTGATGTAGCTCCTCTCATGGTTCTCAACAGATTTTTCAAAATATATCTAGAGAAGCAGAAACTGAACTTACAGTGATTTCTTAATCTATAAAGCCACTGTTTGGATGTTTCTTTTTATTTGTCCATTAGACTGCAAGCAATGAGGACTGGGCTTTATACGTCTGAATTTCCACTCGTGTAAATCTCATGAATTCCTGACTTTTGTATTGCAAGCAATTACCAGATATGATACCATCAGGTATCCCAAGTGTCAAGAATATAGATTTTAATAACCTGTACATAAAAGTTACATGTTTCTTCAAAATGGTACAATTCAATGCCAGCTTGACTCCATAGATGACCTGGACTGGATATATTCAAATCTCTTCCTCTGGATTGTTGTTATGGCATAAATTGCAGATGGGTCTTGGCTTTTCCTTGCAAGAAAAGTAAGACTGAATTTCTTTCCTTACTGCTGATATTTGGCTCAGCTCAGCCTGCCCTTATTCCTTTCAGTCCTTTAAGTAAATGCATTTTTAGGTCTGTGCCAGTGCATTTTTGAAATTCTTTTACTTTTTCCTTCTCTCACTGGTAACTGCAGTATTACCCAAACAATAAAAAATGTATGTGCTTACCATAACTCTATATCTGTAGGAGTGGGTCAGTCCACTATAACTCATAAGACTAAGGCCATAAAACCTTAGAACTGCACGGCAATCCAGATTTTCCCACACTGCTTGGTAAGTCTCCTTTATCCCATAATGCACTGTGCTGCTCAGAGGTTAGCCACAGTAATTCAAGTTCAAGTTCATTTAAGTGATTAAAGCTAAGCATTGTTAAAAATTAATAAAGGAATAAGATATACAAGTGGATGTTTAATACCAGGTCATATAGGTATGTTTTGAGTGAATATTTAAAATCATCAAGAGTCGGGATCCATCTAAGCCATTTAGCTAAGGGATTCCATATACAGGACATTCAATATATAAAGCAATAAGCTCTGCATGAGTCAAGACAGACCTTAAGAATCTCAAGCACTCCAAAACAGGAAGAACGCTGGGTGCACGTAGGCTGATACCAAGAAGTTCCTTTAGGTATGGGATGCAGAAGTTATAGTTAGGGTGGGAGAAAGAGTGCTGCCACTCTGGGCACAAGATGTTAGGGGCTGCAATTAGAGATGCAGACTGATCAGTAGTACAGTACCAGAACTGTGGTACTGGTTTTGTGGACAGGACTTCAGGACTGAATCTCTTGAAGGGTTCACATTGTGTGTAGTATAACTTATAGAAGGCTCATGCTACAAATTTAGCAAACAGGGTGGTGCAGTTTCAGAAGGAAACAGCACCTGTTTTTGCTCTTCAGCTTAACATCATGGGGTGCCAAATCAAAGAACCATAACAGGTGCTAAATGAACTCGGAAGGGTGGCCTAATCATGAAGGGCTAAATAAACCAAGACAAGAGTTTTGTAAACAATACAGGAACAAATAGCCAGACATGGCAGCTGGCAAGCACCTGTAGAGTATGATAGTGTTTAGGCACCCCAGTTAGTGTCTAGGATAAGAGTTTTGCACAAGTTGCAATAAGTCCATTTCTGTGTCCAGAAGCCTGAGGAAAAGAGCAATGCAACAGTCCAGGCATGAGAAGACCAATGCATGCAGTACCATGAGAATGTTAGAATAAGGTGATTAATAAGTGAAATACTCTTCAGATAATTGCAGAAAGATTTGACTACTGTGGAAACTTGGTCCTTAAAAGTAATATAATTGTTAATTACTACACCACAACTATGAACCGTAGCAACAAAGTCTACCCCATCACCACCATAAATAACATAATGAGACAGCACTGAAGCCATATATATATATATATATATATATATATATATATATATATATATATATATATATATATATATATATATATATATATAGCATGAATGGTCGTGGCTGTCATCTGGCTGGTATTGAGGTGATTAGCAGTCATCCAATTATGGATGCATTCCAGATCTGAGGCAAGTTTATCAGGACCCTCCATAGAGTTATGAGGGAAGAAAAAATAAAGTTATGCGTCATAAGCATAAAAATCTAATTTTAAAATTCAACTTTGGATAAAATCTCCAAAAGGAAACGTACATAGTAAACAATAATGGACTTAAAATAAAGGTAGTGTAAGGATGAATTAACTTCCAACACAGCTTGCTGAGTACAGTAAATGAGGTAAAAGGCAAACCACTGGTAAACAATACTTGAGATGCCACAGTAATTTAAAAGATGATCTGATAAGATTTCACAGTCCACAATTTCAAATACAAAAGACAGTTCTAAAAGCAACAAAATGGAATAACATCATACAAGGAGATTTTTAACAATTCTAAAAAGTAAAACATTTTGTGTGTGTATCTGTGTGTGTGTGTGTGTGTGTGTGTGTGTGTGTGTGTGTGTGTGTGTGTGTGTGTGTGTGTGTGTGTGTGTGTGTGTGTGTGTGTGGATGCGGTTGTGCACATCTGTACAATATATATAATATATATATTTAGAAATCATTTATATATATTTATATATATCATACGCATACACACACAATGGAGCCAAAGAGTTACACACAGTAGTAAGACTGGTCATAGCAGTTGTCTTGCTGATATTGAGCTTGAACTAATTAGCAATCATCCCATTACAGATGCATTCCAGATCTGAGACCATCTTGGAAGATGTGGAGATCATTACAGAGACTAGCTCCATTCCCAGAAATCTAGCATTATGGCTAGGAGAGATCATTACAGAGGAGTGTCCCACTCCCAGAGATCATCTCGAGCCCCCCTCCCAGTGATCTGGAATGATGACAAGGATGATCGATCAGTGCAGAGGAGAGCCCCACTCCAAGTGATCTACCATGATAACAAGGGGCGATCCTTGCAGAGAACAGCCCCACTCCCAGCGATCTGACATTATGACAAGGGGTGATCCTTGCATAGGACAACCCCACTCCCAGCGACCTGGCATGATAACAAGGGGCAATCCTTGCAGAGGACAGCCCCACTCCCAGCAATCTGACATAATGACAAGAGGCAATCCTTGCAGAGAATAGCCCCACTCCCAACGATCTGGCATGATGACAAGGGGTGATCCTTGCAGAAGATAGCCCCATTCCCAATGATCTGGGATAATGACAAGGGGTGATCCTTGCAAAGGATAGCCCCACTCCCAGTGACCTGGCATGATGACAAGGGGTGATCCTTGCAGAATATAGCCCCACTCCCAGATACCTAGCATGATGAGAATGGACGATCCTTGCAGAGGATAGCCTCTCTCCCAGTGACCTGGCATGATGACAAGAGGCGATCCTTGCTGAGGACAACCCCACTCCCAGCAATCTAGCATGATGGCAAGGGGAAATCATTGTAGGGGACAGCCCCACTCCCAGCAATCTGGCATGATGACAAGGGGCAAGCCTTGCAGAGGACAGCCCCACTTCCAGCGACCTGGCATGATGACAAGGGGTGATCCTTGCAGAGGATAGCCCCTCTCCCAGTGATCTGGCATGATGAGAAAGAGTGATCCTTTCAGAGGCTAGCCCAACTCCCTATGAACTGGCATGATGACAATGGTCGATCCTTGCAGAGGATTGCCCCACTCCTGGCAATCTGGCATGATGACAAAGGGTGAACCTTGCAAAAGATAGCCCCATTCCCAGTGATCTGGCATGATGACATGAGGCAACACTTGCAGAGGATAGCCCCACTCTCCGCAATCTGGCATGATGACAAGAGGTGATCCCTGCAGAGGACAGCCCCACTCCCAGAGATCTAGCATTATGACAAGTAGAGATCATTACAGAGGATAGCACCATTCTCAGAGATCTAGCATTATGACTGTGACATCCCCACGCTGGACCAGTAATCAAGGAGCCTGAATCCTCACCACTGGCACTGGAGAGGGAAGTGGACTTGGAATACAAATAGATACACTCACTATTTCCAGATGCAGACCTCTCTGCATCAAAAGCACTGTTTCCCTTATGAGCACACAGGGAACATACTCAGCCTGGGGTCTGGATTTCTCTATAACTGTCTCCCTCCAGGTCCGTAAGACTCCCCACTGGTACAGCTGTTGGGTTAGGTCCTCAGCCAAGTGTCTAAGCCAAGCTCTCCAGCACCCTCTGTGTGAACCCAGTGCTTCGTGTCCCTGCTCCAAGTAGCTGACACACACAAACCCACACAGACACACACACACACACACACACACACACACACACACACACACACACACACACACACTCACGCACACAAACCACACACACACATGCGCACACACACACGCACACTGTGAAATTTAATTTTACACACACACACACACACACACACACACACACACACACACACACACATACACACACACACACCTGGGAAAGGCTGGCACAGATTTCCCTGCTGTGCCCCCTTCTGCCCAGAGCATAAGGTAGTTATCACTCTCACTAGACACTCCACAATCAGCTACTCTAAGGCCCTTAGCAAAGGGTGTCCAATGAAAGCATTCTCAAAGGACAAATACTTTCTAAAAAGGACCAGTCACAATGAAAATTTTAAATATATTTAATAATAAATAATAAAAGAACAAGGAAATACTAAATACATATTTACAATCAACCAGAGTCCAAATCACAGGAAATATTGAAAATAGCATTGATGGACAGACTCATACAAATAAAGAAAAACAATATCTAAACTAAGCTTCACTATATTCCTATTCTAGAAGAATTACTATTCCCTAATAACTTACTTGATACAGCAAGGCAGAATGAAATATGTGAGCAGTCTTTCTAGTCAAGTTCCCCAAAATGGAATACTCAATGCTCAGAGATTATTCCCTCTAAAATATAATATCCAATATGACTTGCAGAATGACCCCATCTGGTCACCAGACTCTAGGTTCTGACAGTATCCCCCTTTGAAGCTGAGACAGGAATTTAACATAGACAGCTACAATGCACATGAATGTTTATGGCAGTGCCTGGGGCTTCCCCTCTTTTTACTGAGCTAATGTAGAAACGTTTCTTCCATACCAGCTGTCTCTGGTCCTATTCAGCACTGATGGGTGCCATTTTAATGGTTTAACAGCTCATTTACATTTCCCTTAGAGATCACTACAGTGGACAGCCCCACTCCCAGAGATCTACCATTATGGTAAGTAGAGATCATTACAGAGGACAGCCCCATTCCCAGAGATCTAGCATTATGACAAGTAGAGATCATTACAGAAGACCGCCCCATTCACAGAGATCTAGCATTATGACAAGTAGAGATCATTACAGAGGATATCCTCATTCCAGAGATCTAGCATTATGACAGGTAGATAACTTTCATCTCTGACAGGAGCAGGTTCATTCTCTTTAACTTATAGGAGCGAATCTCAAACTCTTCCTATTAGGTAATCCCCTAGGAGAACATACCATTGACAATAGTAGCCACTTAAGCAGATATAGGTCTGAAAATAAGATTTGGTATATAACACTTTTCAGAGGTATTTAGGGAAGACTGCATTGCTGTTGCACAGGTATCATCAAGGGCTACATTCCTATAGAAAGTTACTGAGGTAGTTATATTGGAGTGAACTTCGGCAACATCTGGAAATGATCTGTTATATTAGACATACCAAAATGTTTTACATTCAGATAGTCTTCTGCAATTGTAAGCTTAGAAACCTTATGCCGCAAAGACTTATGGGAAAACCCAATTGACCCAGATGTCCAGAATTTGGGATCTTATGCAGACAGTGACCTAACATTTGATCAATGTATGTCCATTTTTATAAGAATGTCTTTCTATATTGCAAATCTTATAAGCAACTAGATTGTGTCTAGATATAGAGATATTATATTCGCCCTGTACTCAGCCATCATTAGGCCAACCACTGAATATAATGTCCTCTTTGGCATGTATCTATCCAGACACATCCAACATCTGGAATGCCCACAGAGATACCTTACTAAAAGGATACAAGGACTAAGCAATATGTCCTGCATGGACCAACTCAAAGCCTTGTCACTATACTTGATATTGTACAGATTTGTTAAGAGGTGACCTGGGTATGGCATAAAAGGTATCCTCTGACCCAATACTGATTGATTTACTGCACATCAGCAAGAAAAAAATAGCATTAGAAATACTCAGTCTAGGGATTTCAACTGCTTCTGCAGTATCAACAAAATGCTTTGGAGGGACAGGTTTATCTCACAGGAGATAGTACTGCTCTAGAACAGACTCTTCATCCACATAAAACAAAGCTCATCCCTGTCTATATTCAAGTGCAACTTGGATCTATGGATGAAAAACAGAACATTTACCCCCCTGGTTGCCCCTGTACTAATACTGGGCACAGGCAGCTCCTAAATGCTTTATCCCATGCATGGGTCCCCTGTAATTATCTGTGGTATGATCCCAGTTATTTTCACTAGGGGTATGTATAATTATTGACCATGGGATGGGTAAGGCCAATCTAAGATGAAATGGGATAGGTTAATTCAAGCACCAAAAATGAAATTGGCTAGGCTTAAAATGGCCCACAAGGACAGATAGCCTAGTACTTACCTAGGAACTTATGAACCTATAAAAGAAACAAAAGGCTCTATCCATGTAATATTTAGCTGTTAATGGGCATCATTGTAGTATACTATTCTAAGTGGTTGAAAACAGGCAGCTGAAAGTACTGATTTAAATTTGACTCATTTGTGATGTTAGACATAAAAGAAGAATCAGTTCTAAGGCTGAGCCAAATATTGTGATTCAGTGTATCTCAATACTGCCCTCTTTCTCTCTGACTTCTTAGGAACACTGTCTAATATAATACTCTGCAGTTTGCATTTGTCATTATTTTCATTAAACTTTTTACATTCTTCACTCTCTCATCCAACTTCTCCCCTCTTATGTGAATCATTTTCCATTATACTTTCTCTTGTTCTGGTTCTGTCACTATTTTGTTGCACCCTGCACTGACTGCTACTGAAACTCCCCTACTGCATTATGCATTTATTGGTCTCAGTTATACATCTCACAGTGTTTACCCCTACAAGGTACAGATGTTTTTCCTCACTACCCTTGTCTATTACTTGCCCCCATCAAACCATACCTTATTTTACTATGGCTCTATAGAAAATGTAAAAGACCTTGTACAAGATTTACAAAACTACTTCCATTATACACTATGTTCTATGCTCTCCATTGTCTCTGCTTCACAAAAAAATGCACTGCACTAATAATCATTTCAAACATTTACCAGTTCATTAACCTGTCCAAGTGTAATCACATAACTATTCAGCCTATTTTCGATTTGTATGAGTTAACACAGCTAATATATATCGCCAAAAGGACAAGTACAGTTAGTGGAAAAGTAAACATTTTGGACAGGATACTAACAAAATACACAGAGACATACCAAAAATCATAGAAACATTCAGTATAAAGTTCAGTTGTCAAAAATAGAATCAAATCCAATAAGAAAACCTTCCTATTTATCCTTCAGTATAGCAAATGGGAGCCATTAAAAACTCTTGCCTTTAGATGATGCAGTAACTTACTTCAACAAAACCTTGTTCTCAATGTTAATCTTCCTAGCACCTCAGCAGAAGAAAGGAATCAAACCAAATCCTGCACTATGACTTACACCAGATATAAAAAAGCTAATGCATAACATAGTTAAAGCTTGGAAAAGCTGGCATTTGGAAAAAAGCAATAAACAATCTGTAGCAATATTCACACTTAGAAAACCTAAAAATACCATCCTAAAGGCCAAGTAAAACTATTATACTAGTCTACAGGAAAACCACTGTAATCTCTAAAACAGTTTTGGACACCAGTCAGTAAACCTATACAACCTAGACTAAAATCACAACCCTGCCCTTTTACAGATGAAACAAACTGCAACATAGCATACATATTTAACTCAGGTACCATACATGTTGCTAACTCCCTTAATAAATCCATTATACATGCACATCAGTAAGTGACATGGACACTGAAACTACTTACTTAACACAGCTCTGACCATCATGATAAAAAGCTAATTAAAAACCTCTTGCATCTGATAACCTACCAATGGAATATTTCAAATAGCTGCAGTACCCATTGCATACCTAGTGTCTATACTCATGAATCATTCTGTCCAAGAAAAGTTTGTCTCCAAACTCTGGCAACAATCCTAGTATCCCCTTACATAAATATGGCAAACCATTAGAACTAACAGGCTGCAGATGTATAGCTATCCTGTCCCCTCTATCAAAAATACTTGAAAAAATGTGTCACATTAAGTTGGTCAACTATCTAACAGACAAGTTACTTTTCACAGCACAGCATGGATTTAGACAAGACCATAGCAGAAAAACAGCATTACTTACTTTCTTTCTTAAACTTTATTCTTTACAGAAGAAATGAAGGTGAAATTGTTGCATCCCTGTTTCTACGTCTATCCAAAGTATTTGATACAGTTTTGCACACCATGCTATTACTTAGACTCAAAGAACTAGGCCTCACAATCAGTAGAATCAGTTGGTTTAAAAGTTACCTCAGCAACAGAGCACAGTGTGTACTCTGGGCTGATAACACTACCAACTCCACAAGATTCAATATTGTGATTTTTTTTTTTTACATTTTTTATTACATGCAGCATTGACAGAAACAATAATAAACATCATGAAATAAGACAGTGAAAATGAAAAAGTACGAGGAAACTATATGCCAAGGTGTACAAATTCCTAGGATTTCTATTAGCTTATAGCATACAATGGATAGAGATACAGAAAAATACAAATGACTTTTAGACTGTCCCGGGTAAATAAAAAGATACACCACAGTTCATTTAATGTTACAAACTCCAGATTCTTGCAAATGGCTTGGCAAAGTCTATTGCTATAATAATGCAGATCAGAACTGATGTTCTCAGTCAAAGTGTTGCACTGCTCAAAAAGAACTGCTGACACAACTGTGTACATTAAAACTCCATCTTCTCTCAAAAAATGCCTAGGATCCAAACTGTCTGATCTGAAAGAGGTAAGATATCCTTCTTCAAGCCTAAGCTTGCTGCAGCATGGGCTTTGGTCCATATTGTTTTACGTACAGAGCAAGACCAGAGTAGATTTAGGTAATCTGCCTTAGGTTCTCCACATCTCCAGCAATGACCATTGCCCATGGAGTAATATGTCAAAAATACATCTTTTTAAAGAATATGAAATATAAAGGAGAAATGAGGGACCAGCTTTGATTTAAGGATGGTAGCTGAGCCAGGCTAGTCTTTTATACTGCAGTTTTTGAAAGGTTTGTCATTTCTGCCTGATCTCTTCTTGGATTAATTTACTACAACCATCAGCTTGCTGATAAGCAGCAGCTATTAAGTGGGACATGAGTTTAAGATGAGGAGTTGATTAATCTAGGTAGGAGACCCTTTTTCTACCCTTTCTCATCCTAGTTAATCAGAGATATTGCCAGCAAAGAAAGTTAGAATTTGCCCCTTTTATTCTACTTTGGGTTAGCATTGGAGGGGGTCCTTGTGGGTACAAATCAGTCCAAAATAGGATTTCTGCTTTAATCTAGTCCCAACACCATAATGGATTCCCCTTCTGTAGACTGCATGGTGTGGACCATATGACTTGCCATCTATTAAGTGTTCCCACTGGTAAACCCCCATGCACTAGCCAATTCCATAGCTTTATTTCAAGTTGTCTAAGGTCCCAAATCCTCCTCTTCTTCTCAATTTTGGAGGATTTTTATATAGTAGCCAGGTTACAAATAACTTGAGTATTAACCATAATGATCATGAATGGTTGCAGGCAGTGGTTGGGTGTGTAAGATAAGATGGTAAAGCATATCTCTTGAAACCAGGTACACTTAGACTGACATATTTCTTGTGCTCCATGATTGTCTTCCTGGCAATTCAGGATGGGAATTATCTCAAATGCATGCCAAAATAAGTTTCGGCAATTTATCCATTAGTGGATGGTGGTCCAAAGCTGGAATGCTGAGTACTATGAACAGAAATTTAGGCAGCAAATATGTACTAACTACAGTAATGCATACTAGTAAAGGTAGTATGCTATGGTACCAAGACACAATTTTGCCTTTACAGTATTTAATAAACGTAAGTTCTCTGACTGGGTCTTACTTATCCTAGAGTAAATCTGTACACCTAGGTATTTGTGCATGGTGGGCCATTTAATATCTCCATAGTACATTGTGTCTTTTACAGCCATGCATTTGGTGTTCATAGGAAAGAGGATAGACTTATTCCAGTTTACAATAAGGCCAGAAAGTTGCCCAAATCTTTGCAGAACATCTATTATTTCTAAGAGATGCAGCTGGAGATTAGTTATCCAAATAATGTAATCATCTGCAAACCAACTGTCTCTAAAAGACACTGAATCTCATAGCCCTGTCCTCCAGTGAGTGAAATTCTACTATCTGTGGAGACCAAGCACCTCAACAGCTATGATAAAAAGGAGAGGGGACAGTGTGTAACCTTGCCTTGTGCCTCTAAACTCCTTAAAGCAATTTACACCACAATAAATAAGGACATGAAATAGCAAAGTATTCAAGGACCTGCCAGAGATAGTCCCACCATAAGGTATCAAAAGCTGTGTAAAAAAAATAAGTAAATAAGGTTGCTATTGAGCAGCTAGAACTTTCTTTGTCTGTATTGGGGGTAGGGATATAGGACAATAGTTTTAAGCCTCCAGTGGGTTTTTCCTTCCTTAGGGAGGGTTAGAATGGATGCCACTCTCACTTGCAAGGAGAGGATATTCTAGGCTAGATTGTTTTTATATAAAGCTAGTAAGTGAGCAGCTAATTTAGTAGACAGAGATTTATAAACATCTGCCTGAAGGCTGTCAGGTCCCATGGCAGTCCCTGATTAGAGGGCTTTTATCACCTGAATAATCTACACACCTACAGTTCAGTGCTCAGCGTCTGTTGGTGCTCCATAGAAATGTGGGCCAGATAATAGAAGTCATAAAATCCTCCCAAGATACCTCAGAGATGTTTAAAGGTTTAGTATAATGCTTTTGAATAAAGCTTTTCTTTTCTGAGTTAATCCCAGGGCTAAGTAGATGGTCTTCCCTTCAGCATTCTCAGTCGCCATTATAGTATGGGCTATTCTCTTTTCTTTAATATATATACCAACAGTTTGGGAGAATTTAGTCTATTACAAAACAGGTCCTTGCACGTAGGTAAATGCACAGCTCCAAAAGACAAATTACAAGAAAATAATGAGCCAGCAACTGTATGCTGTAACAAATAGAAAGATATATTTATTAAGTTACATGAAAAAGAACAAAACGAACAGACTGGTTTCGGCTAGAATATTTTCTTAGCCTTCATCAGTGTTAAAAACAGAAGTATTCATGTGTTGCTTTTATACAATAGTACAAATTAACTACATACCGTGATTGGTTACCTCATAAATATTCATTTAACCCGGGTGAAAAAAGTCCACCCAGTTTGATGATCCATTTTTTCTCTTTTATATCCAAAATAGAGTGCCATCCCACTTTGTTTGATCTGTCACCCAAAATTCTGTCAATAATCATAAAGCTGAAAGAAGCTGTGGGGTGTTTAAAGGTGTGCTTATACAGAGCATTGCTAGTTCTCTTATGTTTGATATCACTTAGATGTTCAGACATCCTCAATCTAAGTGGCCTGGATGTCTGTTCTACATAAAATGCAGAGCAACTGCATGAAGCCAAATAAACTAGCCAGTCACTGCTACAATTAGCAAAGAATTCAATGTCAAAAACCACACCACAATTCTTACTAGAGAATTGTTTGGACTTGGTAACCTTATTACAGTGGCATGCATCCAGTCAATCTGTCCCCTGAGAGTGTTGTTTGAATACTATCTGTGAAGGCAGACCTATGTGGCCGTTTGTAATGACTCAAATGTGAACCCAGGTTCTTGCCTTTACAAAAAGAAAAATGACATGTATCCCCAAGATATTGTGATAAGATGGTGTAATGGCACCCTAGAAGTTTCTTTATTGCAGGATATAAACTGCCCTCCCCAGCCTTGAAATTTCTTAGAAAGGGAGGGTTTTTGCAGTTTTCTTTCTTGGAGCTGTGCTGTCTACACTTGCTGTTGTTGCAGCCTCCATAGTACATGAATTGCTTTGTGCACAGTAGTAATTCCTCTTACATTCCAAGACAGAACATTAATTCTGTGCTGAGACTGTGGGCAGTTATCCACATTTATTGGAAGAAAAGACACTAAACACTGGCTGAATAAGCCTTTTTGAGCAAATGCTAGCACTCAAAGTAGTTCAAGTGAAGATATTGGGAGCAGGAGAAATGCACACAGCCAGCCATGAATATATCCTCACTAGGGCTGAAAAACACTGGAAAGATGAGCCACAAAGCATCATAGAAAATGACGATGTTTATAACACATGGGATCACCCATTACCAACAGTTCAAAAGATAGATGATAGAAAAATAGATATAGTGGTCCAAGAAAAGAAGACAAAAGTAGCATCGATCACTGAAATAGCCACACCCAGTGACTACAGTGTCTTGCGTACAGAGAGACACAACGTTATAAAATACCAGGATCTGAAGGCAGAAATGAGAGCCATGTGGAAGTAAGATACTCAGACAGTTCCAATAGTAGTAGGAGCAACGGGTCTTATAAAAAGGAATTTACAATCGTATTTGGATATGTTACCCATCCATGTAACCTCAAATGAATTGCA
Source organism: Protopterus annectens (assembly GCF_019279795.1). Classification (NCBI taxonomy): domain Eukaryota; kingdom Metazoa; phylum Chordata; order Ceratodontiformes; family Protopteridae; genus Protopterus; species Protopterus annectens. The sequence goes on along the minus strand of NC_056730.1, from coordinate 116,119,236 downwards.
GAAGGAGTCATTACTGGCCACACTGTGGGTGCTGCAAAGAGCTCTACTGGCTGACATCAAAGATTGAAACAATACTAATTTCATGAATTTTAATTGTGCTTTGACTTAGGAATGGGGTCCATTCCCGTCATGGTAATAGAAACCCAAAAGACTTGGAGAAATTAAAAAAGAGACAAGCCTCACTAGCTGTATAGACAGCCCAGAAGCAATTTCCTCTAAACATCTCTTGTGCAGGTGAGAGAAGGAATAGTGTACGAAATATATATATCTAAACAAGTAGGCACTGAAGTTCCTGTATTATTATTTACCCATAAGTCCCATTGTCTGTCATGAGAATGTGAATGGTCCTACTTGCTCATCATTAAAGCATGGAGGGGTGGCAGGGGGAGCCATTCTTCTGAAATGTGAGTGACAGAGCGAAAACAGCTAGCCCAGTAATCCATGTATCAATAATACAGTAGATACAAGCAAGAACCACAACACATATGTTGTGGAGCAACTGAGCAATGAAGTAATGACTACTATTATTCACTCCCCTTCAAAATAAGCATTATTATTTATACTGCACCTCCGAAAAAGTGTATCAAAAAGAAAAGACGTGGCTGAGCAGAGTAATAATTACTAATGAGGTTATCATACATACAGAAGGGAGGGAAGGAGGGGAGCATTGTGTCCAAAATAACATCATAAAGCTAAAAAGCAAGCAGCACTCTTACCTAGTAGGGACAAATCAGGAGTCCATCTTATGATCTAACCTTTGCAGCAGTCAAGATCTAACAGGTATATTAAACTATAAATAAGCTATCGGAGAATCCAGTTCACAGAGATTACACATGAAAATAAGGTTCAACTCTTCAGAAAAAAGGTTTCATAAAACAGTAGTAATAGAAATCCTACAGCCAATCCAGGTAAAAATCAGTCATGCAGGTGAAATGTTGGAGGTAACTGAGGCTACCATCTGTGCTGCCACTGCCCTGTCATTCTTTTTCTCCATTTGATCCAGCTCTGCAGGGGAAATGTCTTGGCTATTAAAATCTAGAGTCTTCTCTGTCCTCATTTAACATGTCAGCCAAGGCTAGAAATCGATTTTCCCCTTGGGTTAAGAAGTACTACTGCTGCTTCATCACTGGAGGAGAGGTTGATGTTGTCCTTGGTCCTGAAGTGGCCACAGTGTTTTAGTTTTTATTCTTTCCTGGAGATTTTTCACCATTATTCAGTGAATTGTAGTGTTTTCTTTTGTTCCCTGCCTCGGCCCAGTTTCAGTGTTATCCCCCATTGAAAGTGGAGAACATCTGGCCAGCTAAGCTTCAGCCTCTGAAGGAAAAGTGAATGAAAACTAGGTTGTCAATTTTGAGAATACTATTATAGTGGGGAACTTCACTTGGACAGAAAAAACTCTTTCTTTGAAGTATTCCAATGCTGGCAAAACACTTTTTATTTGTTAAACAGGGTCTTACTATACTCTGAGGCAAAATGGACTGTGTGACCTCCAATCTTACAATTTTTACCCATTTCTCTGGCTTTCTGCAAAATATCTTCCCTGTCTATTTAGCTGAGAAAACAAACTATATAGTGTATGGAAGATTGTTCATAGACTTCATATTTATACAGTGTGCTCTTTCTATGTCAGGTAAAGATCTCCATGGCAGAGTGCTTGCCATCTCTTTCCATATGAAGGTGACAGCATCACTCCCCTCCCTGCCTTCCAGCAAGTTAATGGACAGGGTTTTTTCCAGCAAGAGAAAATTCTCAGTGTCAACAAGTCTTAACTCTAATTTCTTAGTTCATTTGTTTTGTTCTGCCTGGAGCGAATGAACATTGAATATGTTGCAGTGTTCTGTTATATCCTGATGATGTTGTTCCATCTTTTGATAGAAAGCTTCTACATCTTCCTGGTAGCATCACTAGTATGTTTCAAGTATTTTATGTCCTTTTGGACTTCCTATATAAGTGAAGTTAGAGAAGTCAGTGAGTCTTGTAAAATAATTTAGTTAATAGTATTCTTCACACCTCCAGTCACAGATTTAAACTTGGGCTTTGCTCCTGTGCTTTCTGCCATGTTTGCTGGAGTTGTGAGATTTATAATTCACACCCATGCAGGAAATTGGAAAGGTTTCCACTAGTGCACCAGTATAGTCTCCTGGCTGTAATGATCTTACTATTTAAAGGAGATAAACTATGAAGCTATATATATATATATATATATATATATATATATATATATATATATATATATATATATATATATATACTAGTGTCAGGTTGTCACAGCAAATTTCTAACAGATACAATCACATGTGCATCCTTGAGCACGCACCCAATATTGCCATCATTACTATTTACTGCACAAATAAAATGCATTTAGTTTCTAATCCCACAGATCTAATCCAATATGCAGATGACTCAACACTGATATATGTGGCCTCTTGAGTCAAACAGCCCCAAGATGACCTGCAGCATTCTTTTGCAAAAACTGAAAACTGTCTGGAACAATCAAAACTACTACTAAATTGAAACTAAACTAAACTAATGGTATTTTCACCTCCAAGCCAACAATCAAACTATTGTATTTTAACAATATTATCGGTCAATAAGACTGGAATTATAAATTATGATGTACCTCTCAATCAAATGGTCTTGCACTTCTAACAGCCCCATAACCAAAACCCCTTCTTATTCTGAACCTCATCCCATTTAGAGTTTACAAATCCCAATGAAATCATACATATCAATATAGCAGTACTACAGTCAAATCAAACAAATGTCGCTAAACCCTCACATTTTACTATGGTAATCTCCTGGTTATGTGTTTCAAGTGGATTTAACCGTTTGGATAAAATATGCATATGCCTTATCTGTTGTCTCTGTAATAATACACTGTAAAATAATGCTAGATGGCCTACTGATTTGAGTTTTATGTGCTGTATATACTATATTCTATAGATGTGTCTGACCTTAGCATGTTATAAACACAATATATAGTGAGAAGGGAGAAATGTGAAGAAGGGAAAATGTTTAATGTTTATGCAATATTCTGTTCATAGAAGTAGAATTGATATTGTTTCAAGATGAATCCTGACAGCTTAGGCCTGTGCTGAAATCTTTTTATTTCCTAGTACCAATATAAATAGTTTCAACATGGAAGATCAGAATTTGTGCCTGAAAAAGAAAGGCACAGATAAAGGGTCTGCAAATTCTTTAGTTAGCAAAATAAGATATTGAGACCTTGATTGCTTAGACTCCCATGAAAATTGTTCTTTTACAAAAAAGAGATTCTACTCTGTTGAAGTGTTTCACATGAAGTTATTTTTTTACCTTAACAATGGTGTACATAATATGGTAATCAACTATTAAGTGCTCTAATGTATTTCTACTGTTACCTCATTCAAATGCATGCAATGTAGATTAAGTAAATAAATAAATAAATGTCACCAAAAGGAAACACAACTGCCTTATTCTTACAAAAGCATAATGGCTGCACATACCACAAACAGCTTCCCTCCATCTTGGTACCCTATTATACAAACTGGTATGTGAAGAAAGTTTCCCCTTCTTTGCTCACAGAATTCTAGAAACAGCTCCACAACTTTATAATCTAATGTCTCTTTCTCTAACTACACATCATTTAGAAATTCCACTATACATCATGAAATGTACAGTGCACGATTTTTCTATATTGACTCTCAAAGTTTGGGAAATGATAGATTCAAAGACTGCTACTAAGCTAAAAACCTCTGAGGTCATTCTAGTTGCTGCATATGCCTGTTCAGGTACATACCAAAGGGAGAATTGCACTCTATGATTGGTCTGATAAGGGCAGAGTACAGTGGGAAAATGATGTCTTTGGACCTAAATGCCATGCTCTTATTTATAAGTTCCAGAACATAAAATGAATTCCTCACCACTGTGGCCAATTGGTGTTCAAAGGTAAGGCTACAGTTTATGTGTGTACCCAGCTCTCTGTCCACTGGATTGACTCTTAGGGGTGTGTTATCAACATTGTACTTAGCCAGGATGGTTGACTTCCCAAAGAGTACAATTATGCATTTCTTAGCACTGAGTTTAAGTCCATGACTTTGGTGCCATGTGTTAGTCAGAGATAGGCCTTCATGAACAATGCTAGTATCTGCAGGGGAGTCAGTGATAACCCCCAGCTTGCAATCATCTGCAAATTTAGTCAGCATAAACCTTTACTGTTTGCTTCCACTTCAGAAAAATAGATGCCAAAAAGGAGCAGGCCCTGTACCAAGCCCTAGGGGACTCCGCTGGTGACTTGCCTCTTGGCGGAGGTGGCCTACATTATTTTGACCACCTGGGTCCTATCAGTGAGCCAGCTGGTTATCCAGTGGGTGATAAAAGGGTTTATAACTAATTTAATGAGTTTGTCTATAATGCCTGAGTGGGGTATTGTATCAAAAGTCTTGGCCAGGTCAAGGTAAGCTGTCTTGTCCTCATCCATTGATTGGGTGGTGTAAAAGGAAAAACTTCAAAGATCAATACACGTTAGGTTCAAGCAAGGCACCCTTTATTACTTGCAGAAAGCAGACAAAGCATGTAGGTACAAGGTTTGTCTGACTATCTGGTGGTCAGTATGTTATTCTTATACAATTCTCTTCATGTCACACAGAAAATGTTACTAATCTACTGCTGACGTAGTTGAACACAGCTTTCTGTATGTTACACAGAAAATGATACCAGGCTTATTGCTGATATGATCAGATTATTGCTGTCTTGCAAAAACATTTGAGAAAAACAACCTGGCCTTGGGCTTATTTTAGCCCACCTTGTCTTTTCAATTATTCCATTGTACAGTTCTAATATATGTGATACATTTTGTCTAGATTCAAGGTACATTTCTAGCTTTGGTACAAGTAGTGCTGACTATGGTTTAAGCTTTCAAACATCTATTGTTTTCTTTATCAAGACTTCTAGCAGCTGCACATTTTCTCATGGCATAAGCAGAAATAGAATATCTCTTATTAAGTTTCCGGTAGCTGCACATATTTTCATTGCATAAGCAGAATAAAGTGTCTTTTATTAAGTTTCTAATAGCTGTGCAGATTCATGCAGTATGAACAGAATAAATGTATTAACCCTTTTAAGCCTTTAATGTACTAAGCATGCACATTGCTATTATGCATTTTCCTAACATTTCCCCCCTTTTAATACTTTTATTCTACTTTCAAAACAAGCATAAACAGTTTTTTCTTCCCTTAACCTCTTCCCAGTCAGGATTTGCAGTTAAGAGAGTCATTTAGTTTAAGCCCATGAAAGCATTTTCAGTTTTTCAGTAACTCTTCAAGTTCAGCATCTTGGTATAAGGTTTCCGAAACTGAACTGTCTGCAAAATTTTTGATTAGTCCTTTTATGCAGGGGATGCAGCAGCACCCACACACCATCAGTAGAGTTATCCCTACACAGATGGCAATCAGAATGTTCATCAGGATACTGCCCCACCCCCAAACAATTTCTGGAAAAAGTCCGTCAATGGATTTGGTCCTGGTTTAGTCATAGCCGACACCTGTTGGATTACCTCAAGATGGTTGTCTATCTCGTGTTTGTGGTCAGGAATATATGAACAGCACTCCTCCTGGATTAAAGCGCACGTACCTCCTCTTGCCACTAGGGTGAAGTCAAGAGCCATGCGATTTTGAAGTACCACTGTTCTCATGGCAGTCAGTTCATCGGTTACCAATTCTAGGGCAGAAAAGGTTGCATTACTCATTATTTTGAGAAGCTTAGACAATTTACTCAGTTCCCAGATTGATTTTGTTGCTCCATATGCTGGTAATACGCCTGCCCACGATATAACAATATCACTCAGATCCATGTGCGACAGCCCTTTGCTGTTCCCTGGACCTAAGTTTTTATGTTTTTTCCAGGCTGCATTGATTTGTCCCACTGGATTGACAGGCTTCTTGATTTCTCAGACATTCCGAATCTTCCCTTGAGGTAAAACTGTAGTGTGTCGTATGGCCGGAACCAGGTATCCCAAAAAACAACTGCTGGACCAATTCTCGGGTAGCCATTTATATGCTTTTCTTCCACATATAAAGTAACAATCTTCCACTTTAGTAGTAACTACTATACCCTTGCTCTGCATGAAACATTTTTTTGTCGATTATAGACAGTTGTTTGTAGAGATCAGCATTATGTTTTACTTCTTCAATTGTCCTATGCATCAGTTCAACAAATGAATCATAGCTCGTGTTGCAATAGAATTTGATGTTATCGGATTTAGTGTAGCATCTATAGGGAACAGTTACATTGCAATAGCTCCAACCCACCTTGACTGTATCATTCTTATAAAAACACACAGTTCCTTTCTGTCGAATAGACAAGTGCAATGCTACCTTATCTTTTGATGTGACATCTGATGTATCATGAATTAAGTTTTCCCAGGTCTTGTTAGCCTCTAGGCTAACTGCAGTTAACAGCAGCCCCCCCATATGCTGTTGGTAAAGCTGTGCAAATCCAGCAATTTGAAACATTGAAGGTTTCAGCATACACATATTTGATTGCCTGGTAAGTATTAAAGTTCGGGTGCCACTCTGCACACTTATTCAGTTCTACTTGCGTGGCTGAGAAAAGAAATGGCCACAATAAAAAGATTATTGTCACCAGTACAGTCAACAGGATGGTCATGTAATATTTTTGTGGAAACGGTTGTTCTGCATTTCCGTTTTCTCCGGTTCTTCCAAGTAGATGTATTTGGATCTTACTGGATTCGGTCATCTTATTTTGGACATGTGATCTTACTCTCTGCCCTAATAGGACCTTCAGCACTGATGGTTTCTTCACTGGGTTTGAGACGAATCAGTCCTATTGATCTGACCCCCCTTTGTAGCCAGACTTTGTGCTTAGGGTCCCAATAGAGAGGTAAGATCTTTGTCCAATTCAAAGTACTTTACTAGCTTGCAGTGCGTCAGGTGTATCCACGAAGCTCGTTCTGCTATTTTGACTGCAGTGGGTGTCAAAAGAAGCACCTGGTAGGGACCTTCCCACCTTGGCGATGCCCAGTTCTTTCACTTCATGATTTTAATCCATACCCAGTCTCCTGGCGTCACTGCCACTTCCGATGTTTCGGTTTGTTTTTTATCTGAAACAGAATTTGACTGCAAAAGATGTTTAGAACTCAACAACTTTTTCATATATTCAGCTAGTGTAAAATCAGCTTCCTGGTCTGATGACATGAGAAGTTTCCACTGGGGTGTATAATAAGCTCTTCCAAACAATTTTTCAAAAGGAGTCAATCCTTTTGCTGTAGGGACAGTTCTCATGCTCAACAGTGCCAGGGGTAAACAGTACAACCAAGTTTTCCCTGTCTCAGCTATTAATTTTCTCAATTTGCTTTTTAGTATACCATTATGCCTTTCAACCAGCCCTGCAGACTGTGGATGGTATGCACAATGATTTTTTAAAGAAATGCCAAAATGCTTACTTAACTGCTGTATGGTTTGATTTACAAAATGTGTACCATTGTCACTGTAGATTCTTTCCAGAATGCCAAACCTAGGAATAATTTCCTTGACAAGTACTTTTGGCACTGTAGCTGCATCCGGATTTTTGGTTGGAAATGCTTCCACCCACCTGGAAAACATATCTATAATGACAAGACAATACTTTTTATTTTCACATTTGTTCAATTCTATGAAATCCATACAGATAGTGTGAAATGGATATGGTGGTGTGGGGAAACTCCCTTGCTTGGGCTTTATTGCACCCTGTGCATGATGTTTGTTACAAATCGGACACATCAAACAAAATTTTTTAGAGTAGTTTGTAAATCCGTACATTGTGAACACTTGGTTCACCAGCTGTACCATCCCCCCTGTTGAGACATGGCACTGCCCATGGCTCAACAATGCTGCATAGTGAAGCAAATTAGAGGGTAGTATCGGTTTTCCTTCTTTAGAGATGTACAGCCCCTTTTTGAGGATCGCTCCTCGTTTTATCCATCGCTGTTTTTCAGCTTGTGTAGTGAGTGTCTGCATTGTTTTTAACATGTCTAGATCTAAAGTTTTGGATGGTTGCAATTCCTTATTTAAAAGAAATACTTCTGTAGCCGCTTGTTTTGCAGCTGTATCAGCTCTCGCATTACCTTGGTGTGAGCTGTACATTTGCAAATGGCCACTTTCTGAGGTAACTGAATAGATTCTAAAAGATCTAATATAAACTGTGCATGATTTATAGGTTTACCAGTAGATAACTATGGTTTAAGCTTTCAAACATCTATTGTTTTCTTTATCAAGACTTCTAGCAGCTGCACATTTTCTCATGGCATAAGCAGAAATAGAATGTCTCTTATTAAGTTTCCGGTAGCTGCACATATTTTCATTGCATAAGCAGAATAAAGTGTATTTTATTAAGTTTCTAATAGCTGTGCAGATTCATGCAGTATGAACAGAATAAATGTATTAACCCTTTTAAGCCTTTAATGTACTAAGCATGCACATTGCTATTATGCATTTTCCTAACAGGTGGCCCTCTCAAAGAAGTCCACCAGATTTAATAGGCATGATCTTCCTTTAACAAAACCAAACTGTGATGGGTCCATCATTTGCATGTTACTTATGTCCCCATTTGTCATGTCCATGATGATTCTTTCCTTGGCCTTATATATGAGACTGGTCAAACTTTTGGGCCTGTAGTTACCCAGCTCAGTGGCTGGACCTTCTTTGTGCAGGGGAATGACTGTAGCCATCTTCCATTTATTGGGCACAAACCCTGACTGTAGTTTCCAGATGAAAAGTGATTCAAGTGGACCAGAGATGTCATGTTTCATGATATTTAATAAGCATCCCAGGATGTTATCGGGGCCCATCGATGTAGTATTATTGGCCTTGGAAAGTGCATTGATGACCTGTTCACTAGTAATGATTGGGGAGGATTGTGGTATGTGGTATGTTCATTGGACTATGGGGGTGTTGGGAGAAGAAATCTGAGTTGAAGCTGTCAATAAGTTCTGTGCATTGTTTTGTATTTCCCTTGAGGTTATGAACATAGCTGAAGAAAGTTTTGCAGTTGTCCTTTGCCTGAGAACCTGTTTTCCTTCAAATTTAGCCTTAGAAGTATTAATTAGCCCACTTAGATACCTGTTTAGATGGTCATGGAGCTTTGAGTATGTTAGACTTTGTTCCTCCTACACTTGGCCTAGACTTTTTTCTTTTGTTTTAGAACTGATTGATATTGTAATTCCACCAGGGTGGCTTGTCTTTTGACTTTGTCTCATTTTTAATACAAGTAGGCACAACTCTCTCTATGCAGCTATCAATATGGCTGTACATGGATTTTGTTAATAGATCAGCATATGCTACAGAGCTTACTGGGTTTGAGGGTGCTTGAAATTTAGCCAAGGTGTCACTTAGTAGAGAGAGGTTAGCCTTGGAATAGTTCTTAAAGGTTTTTAGTTTTGCTGGGTCCCCAGATTTAATTTTTTATTTCAAGCAATACTGCCTTATAGTCAGATCTGAAAAGTGAGGACATTGCATTGGGCAAGGAACACTGCTTTCCCACGTTCAGGAGTACAAGGTCAAAGATGTTTGTACCCCTTGCAGGAGAATGGACCAACTGTTCCAGGATGTTGGTATTAACAAAGTTTAGGAATCACTGGGTTTGTGTATTAGAAGTGGTGGAAGATTTCTATTCTATAGAGGGGTAGTTGAGATCTCCCATGAAGATCATATTGGGTTGAATGGTGAGGGACTCTAGCACATTGAGATAGATAGTATGGGTTTCCTGGGACATGGAGGGGGACCTGTGGGTTGCAAGGATATTTTATGAGACCCTGTTTATAGTGAGTTGCACATGTATGAGTTCCAGTGGGTCATACACTTTAACTAGTCTGGATGTGAGGTTGTTCTTAATATAGACTAAGACTCCTCCACCTCTAGTTCCCTCCTATGCAGTAGATATTAAAACATAACAACCTATCATTAAATTACATAAACAGCTTAGATTGTTCCTGCTCAAACAACCGAAATGCAATTGTTTTAGAACCAGTAGAACCAGTGCCATCCCTTACTGTATTCCATAACCTAATTCAACAGCTCTCCCTGCACTCCCAGCACTCCCTTTACTGCTGCCAATTCTTTGAGCTCTACTAGCCCTCATAAGGATCCCTGAACCACTAGACCTATTTCAGTAATGTCATTTTCATGTAAGTGCATTTTCGTGAAGCGGCACTTTCTCTCACTATCCACTAAAACTGTATGTCAACGAAACAACGAACTGCCGAATTCCTTTCCCAGGGAAAGGAACCACTGGACCACCATGCAATAGACACACAACGGAAAGACACAGATCCCACCAAAGTGGGGGGCTTTGGCCCCCATACTCCCCTACTTAAATATACCAACTCCGAGATCGCACTACACAGGGAGAGAGCACAGTTCATTATGGTGGTCCAGTGATTATTTTTCCTGGGAAAGGAATTCAGCAGTTCGTTGTTTCGTTAAAACGCATTTCAGTGGATGAAGATCGGGTAAGTTAGAGTTTATGGATCGTACTTTTGTTGATTGAAAGTAGATCCATATATATATGTGTGTGTGTGTGTGTGTGTGTGTGTGTGTGTGTGTGTGTGTGTGTGTGTGTATATATATATATATATATATATATATATACCGTGGATATAAAAAGTGTACACACCCCTGTTAAAATGACAGGTTTTTGTGATATAAAAAGATGAGAGCATAATAAATCATTTCAAAACTTTTCCTACCTTTGATGTGACCTATAACCTGTACAATTCAATTGAAAAACAAACAAATCTGTTAGGGGAAAAATAAAAAAAATAAAAAACATACAATAAGCTGGTTGCATAAGTGTGCACACCCTTAAACTAATACTTTGTTGAAGCACCTTTTGATTTAATTACAGCATTCAGTCATCTTGGGTACACACCTGCAATCAATTAAAGAGACTCTGATTAACCCCAAATAAAGTTCAGCTTCCCTAGTAGGATTTTCCTGACATTTACTCAGTTGCCTGCTAGAACAAAAGCCATGGTTCACAGAGAACTTACAAAGCATCAATGGAATGTCATTGTTGAAAGGTATCAGTCAGGAGAAGGGCACAAACAAATGTCCACAGCATTGGATATACCATGGAACACAGTGAAGAAGTCATCAAAAAGTGGAGAAAATATGGGAGAACAGTGACGTTGCAAAGAACTAGACATCCCTCCAAAACTGATAAAAAGACAAGACAAAAACTGGTCAGGGAGGCTGCCAAGAGACCTACAGCAATACTGAAGGAGCTGCAGGAATTTCTGGCAAGTAGTGGTTGTGTACAAGTGACAACAATCAACAATTTCCCATATTCTCCATATGTCTGAACTATGGGGTAGGGTTGCAAGACGGAAGACTTTTCTTACACAGAAAAACATCCAGGCCCAGCTAAAATTTGCAGAACAATACATCAAGTCTCCCAAAACCATGTGGGAAAATGTGTTATGGTCTGATGAGACCAAGGTTGAACTTTTTGGCCACAATTCCAAAAGGTACATTTAGCGCAAAAACACTTCGCATCACCAAAAGAATACCATCCCCACAGTGAAGCATGGTGGTGGCAGTATCATTCTTTGTGGTTGCTTTTCTTCAGCTGGAACTGGGGCTTTAGTCAAGGTGGAGGGAATTATGAATAGTTCCAAATATCAGTCACTTTTGGCCCAAAACCTTCAGGCGTTTGCTAGAAAGCTGAAGATGAAGAGGAATTTCACCTTTCAACACGACAATGACCCCAAGCATACATACAAATCAACAAAAGAATGGCTTCTCCAGAAGAAAATTAAAGTTTTGGAATGGCCCAGCCAGAGCCCAGACCTAAATCCAATAGAAAAATCTGTGGAGTGACCTGAAGAGAGCTGTGCACAAGAGATGACCTCGCAATTGGACAGATTTGGAGCACTTTTGCAAGGAAGAGTGGGCAAATATTGCCAAATCAAGATGTGCCATGCTGATAGACTCTTATCCAAGAAGACTGAATGCTGTAATTAATTCAAAAGGTGCTTCAACAAAGTATTAGTTTAAGGGTGTGCACACTTACGCAATCAGCTTATTGTATGTTTTTTATTTTTTATATTTTTTTCTCCTAACAGATTTGTTTGTTTTTCAATTGAATTGTACAGGTTATTGGTCACATTAAAGGTGGGGAAAGTTTCGAAATGATTTATTGTGGTCTCATTTTTTTATATCACAAAATCCTGGCATTTTAACAGGGGTGTGTACACTTTTTATATCCAATCTGTGTGTGTGTGTGTGTCTATATATATATATATATATATATATATATATATATATATATATATGTATATATATACATATATATTTATATATATATATATATATATATATATATATATATATATATTACTACATAATGAATATTCTACAAAACAATGAAAACTACTAAATATATATATATATATATATATATATATATATATATATATATATATATAGATGCACACCACACACACACACACACACACACACATGCATATATATGTTTATATATTCATATATGTTTATATATATATATATATATATATATATATATATATATATATATATATATATATATATATATATATATAGTTTTCATAGTTTTGTAGAAGATTCATTATGCAGTATAAAAATAGTATTAGTTTATTCATTGTACAGAATAAGTGCCTTTACTAGTCTTTGTCCTCCAAATGTTAGAAGATTAACAACCTATACTACTCTTGCACTTATTAATTCTACAACTGTTTGTGTATCTTTGATTGTATTATTGTTTTAATCATGTAAATTACTGTGAAACCAACTTCTTTTTTTCTGTTGGTAAACCACAACCTGTGCCTGAAAATGTTCCACTTGGATCGATGCTCTGCGCTCTGCTCAGATCAACAAATGCATAAATAATTAAATATGGATTCTGTACACTGCAATAATCTTCTTCTCCTTTTGGCATTTCCCATTAAGGATTGCCACAGTGGAGCATCGGTCCACAGAACAACTGGCAGTTGAGTTTTACGGTGTCGAATTGCCAGCCCGGCACCCTTCCCTTCACTGAAGCCACACACATTCACACCTAGGGCCAATTTAGAGTGCCCAATCCACCTGCAGCATGTACACTACAGTAATAATAATAATAATTATAATAATAACAATAATAATTATTATAATTACATTTTTTCTGGAGCTCTTCTCCTTGAGCCTCCACTGAAAATGATTTTCTCCAGTCAGTCTTTCCTAGTAAATAAATTCAAATAAATAAATAAGTTCAGAGATCTTTCTAAGCTGGGGCGGCCGCGGTAGTGCTGTGGTTAGCTTTGCTACCTCACAGCAAGAGGTTCTCCAGTTCAATCCTTAGCTGGGGTGCCTTCTATGCAGAGTCTGCATGTCCTACCTGTGGTCATGTGGGTTTCCTTTGGGTGCTCCTGTTTCATCCCAAAGACATGCTGTAGGTGGATTGGATACTCTAAATTGGCCCTAGGAGTGAATGTGTGTGTGTATGTGCCTTCTGTGGAAGGTTGGGTGCTGGGCTGGCAACTTGACACCATAAAACTCCACTGCCAATCATGAGCAGACAGGTTATCCACCATGGCAACCCCTAACTGGGAAAAAGCTGAAAGAAGAAGAAGAAGAGATCTTTCTAAGCTGAAGTAATAGCTACAAGGAAAGATGTTTTCCATGTAAGCATTTAAAATATCCAATAGCAATTAGTTCAAAGGGAACCTCTGTCAATTGTTCTAAAACAAAGTAAGAGTCATAGGGAGGCACTGGATCTCATAGTGGAGTTCCCAAGAAAAAAGCACCCTTCAAGAATCTTCAGAAGTTTTTAAGGAATCCAAAGAAACACTATTTTGGCTTTGATAAAAGTTGAAGATGACAGATCCAAGTGAATAAGTGAATAGCTCAAACCAGTTTCAAAAATGGTAACCATTTCAACTACCAACACTCATAATACTGAGTTCCAGAATGTGGAAACTGAATGACTGAAAACCTGGGTTTGCATATGCTAAGTCCAAGATTCCCAATTCTTAGAATATTTCTTTTTCTCTTAGATATGATGATCTTGGAGTTAGAATATGGGGTGTGGATGGCTTATGATAAGACTCAGTTCTCTGAGACACAAAGTAAGCTGTGATTGTGGAAGACATAAGATGAACAGACATTTTTGCATAAAAGGTCTGAGCTCAGACCATGGATAGTGTTACTGTGCATACCTGGGTGCCCAGACTGCAATGCATACATTTTATTGAGCAAGGAAATTGCATCTGTGATTTAGCTGGATTCATGGTTATTCCCAGAGACAGGAACAGTGTGAATAGAAACTGTCTCATTGATCAAGCAATTTATGGATAGAGCAGTGTTAGCTACTCAGACAGCTATAAGAAAATTTTGACTCCCTGGAACACAAGAATGCCGCAACAACAACAAATCTACATTTGAAAAATACACTGGGGTTGAGGTTAGTCCAAAGTGTAGAGTTCATAACTGAAAATTACTACTTCTGATTTTGAACTGCAGGCACCACCTGGACTTTAATAATTTTTTGTGAGTAGGAAATTGTCCTGGAGGACTGAAGAGCACATCCAGCCTCATTCTGCAAGGCAATTAAAGACTGATTGTAACAAAAATCATATAAATCTTTTGGGATAAATGAGTCTATATCATCATCATCATCAGCCCCTCTTTTTCCCAATTTCTACATGGGGTCGGGGTTCATAGGTTCATAGGTAGGTACTAGGCTATCGGCCCTAAGGCCCATACAAGCCTAGCCAAAAAATGTACCCTGGCTTTCGCCACCCAAGAAAATTATTTTCCTGTGCCCCTGTCGAGCACAGCCACAGAAGTGATCCCCGGGGTGAATTTCCCATTTCCCATCCAATCATCAAGATTTTTCTTGAAGAGTGCTAATGAGGAGCTCTGTTTGACATGGATAGGTAGTCTGTTCCAGAGTATGGGAAGTCTCTGGGACAGGAATCTATCCCTCCAGCATGTTCTGTTTATTGTGATGACAAGGTTAAGGTCCCTAGAGCGTGTAGCTCGGAGGGATTGGGATGTCTTTAAGTGGAGCATGTCCAACAGCTCTGGGTTTGACATAGCTTTGTATGCTAGGCAGAGATCGCCCCTGAGTAGGCGATATGCGATGGATTAAAGCTGTAGTTTTTTGAGACGGTCTGCATAGGGTATATGTTTGAGGCCAGTAATCCCCTTTGTGAGGTATTTCTGTGGTCTTTCCAGTTGTTGTAGATGTCTTGTGAGGTACATACCAAAAGGGGCGTTGTACTCTATAATGGGTCTAATGAGTGATGAGTAGAGGGGAACAATGACCTCTTTTTTTCTGGATGAGAAACCTTTTGTGATGAGATGAGCCATGTAGAAGGATTTCCTGACCACTGTGGCGATGTGATTATCAAAGGAGAGACTACTGTCCACCTGTGTCCCAAGATCTCTTATCACATTTTCGGCATTAAGTAGACTACCAACTATGTGGTAGTTCATGGGTACAGAGTTTTTACCAAAGGGGATGACAATTCACTTTTTGGCATTGAGCTTCAGGCCATGGCTTTGACACCAGGTATCTGTCTCATTGAGGCCCTTTTGTAGTCTGTCCACATCGTTAGGAGTTTCGATTATGGCTCCTAGTTTGCAGTCATCTGCAAACTTTGTTAGCCAAAGACCTTCTGTGTTGGCCTGCACTTCAGAGAAGTAGATACCAAACAGGAGAGGACCCAGGACTGAACCCTGTGGTACTCCACTTGTCACTGGTCTGATGTCGGATTTGGAATCTGCTACTTTCACAGTGTGGGTTCTGTCCGTGAGACAGTTGGCAACCCATCTTGTGACATAGGGATTTATACCTAGTTTAGTGAGCTTATCTATAATTCCAGAGTGGGGGATGGTGTCAAAAGCCTTGGCGAGATCTAGATAAGCTGTGTGAACCATTTTACTCTCATCTATGGCTTTGGTGACTGCTTCAAAGAAGTCAATCAGGTTTAGGAGACATGATCTGCCTTTTACAAATCCAAACTGAGTAGGGTCCAGAGTTTGGAGATTACCAATGTCTTTGTTTATGAGTTCCATGATGATGCGTTCCATGGCCTTGCAGACCAGGCTCGTCAGGCTAATGGGGCGGTAGTTCCCGGGGTCCATTGTGGCTCCCCCTTTGTGGAGTGGGATAACTGTCGCGGTGCGCCATTCAGTGGGTACAAAGCCTGAGGTGAGGCTATGATTGAACATGGTACTTAGGTAGGGTGCCAGTTCATTCTGTAGTTCATGTAGAACGCAGCCTGGGATATTGTCAGGTCCCATGAATGCTGTGTTCTTGGCTTTGGAGAGTGTGTTTTTTACCTGTGCAGCCGTGATTATAGGAACTTTGCATTCTTCAGGTATAGAGATGGGCCCTCTAGGGGGTGAGAGGGGGGTAAAGTTAGCACTGAACCTATCTGCTAGGATGTTGGCAATATCAGTTGGTTCTGTATATTTAGTGCCATTATGCTGTAACTCAGAGCAGATCTGAGTGTTCCCATTTAGATTCTTGACATAGCTATAGAATGCTTTGTGGTTGTCTTTAGAGTCAGTGGCAATTTTGTTTTCATAACTAGCTTTGGAGGATTTTATGAGGGATCTCAGCTTCTTACTGAGGTTGACCAGGGAATTCCTCCAGTCATGGGATTTTACTCTTTTTTGCAACAGTTTCTTTTTCCTGTTATAGAGTTTGTTTATGGCAGAGGTCCACCAGATTGGCTTCCTTTTTTTGGAGGATAACATCTTGGTTCTATTAGGGATAGCATGATCCATACACTCGTGTAAGTGCTTATAAAGTGCATTTGTGTAGGATTCGGCAGTCATACCTCTATTGTCCGTCTGCATGGGTGTCATGAAGTTTGCCACTTCTGTCTTAAGAAGTGTGAAGTTGGCTTTTGAGAAGTTTTTTACGATGGTTTCCCTAATTGGGGCTGGAGGTGGGATGTGGATGTCTAGGCTGATAGGTTGTGGTCGGATCTGACCAACGAGGAATTGACCTCTGGTGTGGAACACTGTTTTCCCATGTTGGTAATGACCAGGTTTAGGATATTGCTGCCCCTGGTAGGGGTGTGAATAAGTTGATCCAAGGCGTTGGAATTTATGAATTCTAGAAAACGTTGAGCAAAAGAGTTGGTACATGAGTAGTTTTCCCAGTTAATGGTGGGGTAGTTGAAATCGCCCATTATTAGGGTGTTGGGTTGTACCCTAATACTTTCCAGTGTATTAAGAAATGAGGAGTGTGAATCCTGGGGCATGGTGGAGGGTCTGTAGCAAGCTACAATTTGGATTGCGGTCTTGCCCAGAGTTAGTTGCACTTGGATAATCTTGGATGCATTATGCTGTGCAACTAGCCTGGAGATGTGGATATCCTTAATGAATATGGACACGCCTCCGCCTTTAGTGCTTCTTTCTGGGTTAGGTGGCCAAAAGGTGTGGTATGAATTGAAGCCTGGTAATGCAGGGGTGCTCTCTGGAGCTTTGAACCAGGTCTCTGTCACTGCACAGATGTCAATGTTCTCCATTTTAAGGAGTGCCTCGAGTGAGTGCATTTTGAGGTTTAGACTTCTAGCATTGAGTAGCATTACCCTCAGATTTTGCTTGCTTGTACCTGTTACGGTGGTGAATTTGTCATTTGAACCTTGCCTAAAAAGGCACTATAGGGGTTGCAAGAGTCTTAGCCAGTATCTGGAATCCTATGGGCGACAGGTGCAGGCCATCTCTGGCAAAGCATCGTGGACTGTCAATCATGTCGTCCCAGGCAGACAAATACTGGATCCCTTTAGAATGACACCTGAAGCTTAGCCAATTGTTGAAGTCAATCATTTTGTCCTTGTACTGTGATATCATTCTGGGTGATGGCAGGATGCTACTCAGGGTTAGGGTCATACCTGCCTGGGATACAAGATCGGAGAGCTCCTCCATGTCTCTTTTCATGTAGTCCAGGGAGGTATGTCTCAGGTCATTCACACCAACATGGACAATGACAGTGTCATATTTGTACTTATTGTGGAGTGACCTGAGTGCATGCGTTATGTGGCGGATCCTGGCACCTGACAGGCAGCTGACAGTAACTTTCTCCTTGTTTAGTCTAGTGAGTGGAACATCAGTGTGCCTGACTATAGAGTCACCTATGACTAGAGTGTTGGGTACGTTGTTATGCCTTATGGGCTGTGGTTGAGTGGCACACTGAGTTTGTGGGCTATGTGTCATTTGGGTTGTGTTGGGGGGTGGAGTTTGCTTGCGTTTATGCTTTGGATGTCCCTGATGCTTGGGCAGGTTTTTATTGAGAGCCTCCATGAATGTAGGTGTGTGTTTTGTGTTTCTATGTGTGTGTATCAAGTTAACTGTCACCATCTCTCTCGATTCAATGCCACACTTCTGCCTTCTTCAACTTTCATGCCTGTCACAGATCATCTTTCACACAATCCATCAACCTCTTTTCTGGATGGCCTCATTTCCCCTAACCTACTTACTGTTTGTTCCAAATCTTCTTCACCAGATTGTCTTCTGCTGTTCTGCACGTGTCCAAACCACCTTAATCTGTTCTCTTTGATTTTTTCTGCAATTGGAGATACTTTGGCTTCTGCTCTCATGTCCTCATTTCTTCATCTAGCCCACAGTGTGCACCCTACCATCCTTCTCAGTCACTTCATTTCCATCACCTCTAGCTTCCTCATCTGCTCTGCCTTTACTGTCTAGGTTTCTGTACCATACGATAGTACTGGTTGCACCACTGTCTTGTACACCTTACTTTTCAGCTTTCTGTCATTCTTCTGTCATAGACTACACCTGAAACTCTATGCCACTTGGCTGCAGCCTCTCTGATTCTAGTTTTGACCTCTTAATTCGGACTTCCCTTCTCCTGAAGCACCTCTCCCAGCTACTTGAAGCTATTTACCTGTTCCACTATCTTCCCTTCTATCTCAATTCTCAGCTTATTCAGATTTCTCCAGTTTTTTG
This sequence comes from Protopterus annectens, assembly GCF_019279795.1. NCBI lineage: Eukaryota > Metazoa > Chordata > Ceratodontiformes > Protopteridae > Protopterus > Protopterus annectens. The sequence continues at coordinate 116,100,259 of NC_056730.1, read as the reverse complement.
CCAGTTACCACTGTCTTAACTGTGCTTAGTTTTATCCCATGTGCCTTCAGTTTTACATTCCATTCCCCTATCATTTGCTGAAGTTCTTGCTCAGAGTCTGCCTGTAATGCCACATCATCTGCATACAGCAACTTAGTTGATATGTCCCCTCCGATCTGTTTGCTAATGTAGTCCATCACTAGCATGAACAGCAGTGGGCTCAGAGCTGAACCCTGGTGCACACTCACTCCCACTGGGAACCTCTCTGTGAGGCCAAACACTGTTCATACTTGAGTCATTGGGTCCTTGTACATAGCCTACACTAATTCTACCATTGTTTCTGGGATTTCAAACCACCACAGTACTGCCCAAGTCAGTTTTCTTGGGACCTTGTCATATGCTTTCTCGAAGTCTAAGAATGCCCAGTAGGACTCTTTCCTCAACTCTAGCTTCTTTTCAACTATCCATCTCGCTGCAAACATTGGGTCAGTTGTGCTGCAATCTGATCTAAATTCAAGCTGCTCATTTTCCATCTTACTTTCTATTACTCTGCATATCTGTTTATCAATCACCCTCTCCAGAACTTTCATGTAATGTGATAGGAGTTTGTGTGTATATCACTTAAGTCTAAAATTAGTCTGAGTTATTTTGTCTTTTTTATCACAGAAACAAACAAAGGAGTATAATCCATTTTAGTGGGACCACTTTGATGGCTATTTAAGTGATTTTATGCCTCTGCTTATGCTGCTCTCTTTTGATGGGTTAGTATGTTCATCAGGGGAGGGGATAGAGTCACTGTAGTAGTCAGAAAAGTTATTTTGTACCTCTTGGACATAACTGTCCTCACCAACTGTTCCATGCATGAGCAGAAGGACAAATGACCCCTGACTGCCCCCATTGATCAAGATTTTAGAGCTGCTGCTGACTACCCATAGGTGGACCGTGGCTATCTGACGACTGCCAAGAACCCCTAGCACAGAGCCTGCAACCTATCTGGAAACTGTCTTCTCATGTGTGAACCATATCTGATGTGTGCTTTTCCTGTGTTTTATACAATGGACTTTGAGGAGAGTGGAACCTTACTTCAACAGCAACAACATTCTTGCCCTCCTTCTCCATATTTTCCATGTAAGTCTTCACTTCAGGATGAAACAAAGTTGATTCTTGGAGTACAACATTTAGGAAGGTTGCTGCAGCATTCCTGGTGAAATTAGATTAAGTTAAACTACATGTTCCAGAAAACAGCAAAGTCAGATCATGTGGCCCTGGCAGACCTTTCGCAGCATTATAGGATGCATATGCTACAAGACTAGCCATTGTAATGTTAGCTTCTTTTTTACTGGTCTGTTAGGTAACTGTTCACTGGTCTAGATAATTTCACTGGATACCTCTTGTGAAAAGTCTGACAAGTGAGCCAAATGCTAAAGTGTCTGACTGAAAATAGGGGATGTATAAACACACTTTACCAAAGGGTCTGCCCTGTGAAACTCCTTATATGGCAAGTGGACTATAAGGGTCTGGGCTATTAGTGTGTTCCTGAGAACAACTTCCACTACTAAAGATTATGATGCTACAGCCTCTGTTAAGAAATGCCTATATAATGGAGGATGCAAGATATAGTCTTGTTTTCAAAATGGGGCTGTTGTAAGTGGTGCCTCCTAGGCAGCCTTTGCAATGTATACATATTTGCTAGTGAGAGACATCCATGAAGAATTTTGTGTAGACTGAAAAGCTTTCTGCAGAGTCTGCTGTGGGGATGGTATGGCATTTTTTTTCAGACCCCGAAGAGAGGACCTAACATAGACCCTTGCAACTTTAGACCTATCAGCCTCACCAGCATCTTGTGCAAGGTGATGGAATGCATCATTGTGGATCTCATAAACTGGGACATAAGGAACCTACAGTCCCTAGCCCTTAACCAATATGGCTTTGTAAAAAGGTTGATCATATCCTATTAAACCTAGTTAATTCCTTTGGAAGAATCTCATCAGCACTAGATGAGAGTAACTCCTTGCACAAAGCACACTTCAAATTTGCTAAGGCTTTTGACACTACAACCAACTCTGGCATAACTGGCAGACTTGATAAACTCATTATAAATTCCTATTAACCTACTGGATTGCCAAATCGTTCACTGATAGAAAACACTCTGTTTTTTTTAATTTCTCCAAATCTTTTGGGTTGCTAATACCATGATGGGAATGGACCCCATTCCCAAATTAAAATATGGTTAAAGTTCATGAAATTAGTATTGTTTCAGTCTTTGATGTCAGCCAGAAGTGTTCCTTGCAGCTCCTGGAATGTTCCCAGTAATGACTCATTCTGCAATTCATACAGAATTACATGTATTGGTAACATATCTAAATACGATTGTAGATTTCTTTTTATAAGACCCATTGCTCCTACCACTATTGGAACTGTCTGGGTATCTTTCTTCCACATTTCTCTCATTTCTGCCTGAAAGTCCTGATATTTTATGACTTTGTGTCTCTGTACGCAAGACACTGTAGTCACTGGATGCAGCGATTTCAATGATCAATGCTACTTTTCCAAAGAAACCAGACATGATTATCTGGCCCTTAGAAATCAAGCTTCTGATCAGAAACTTCTAAATCTAATACTATAATTGCAACATCAGCCCTTTAAAAGGCTTTAAAATTTTCAGAGCCTGGTGCTTCATTCCATGAATAATGATTCAGGGACTCTTGGCTGCTAGTGAAGTGAGATTTATAGATCCTTATTATTAATTCTGTCATTCATAAACGATCTCACATGACAGATTTCCTGTGAGATCTAGTCAATGCAATACACACATCAGTGGATTAGTTACCTAACAGACAACATCGAACAGAAATTATAGTCTCACTCAACAACTGTTTCATCTGTTCTGAACTTCAGGATGAGAATGTCTTACAGCTGTACTGAAAGTTTAACCCAAGCTACAGGTTCAGGAATTTCAATGCAATGACATACCTGTCTCTATCTCTCAGGCTTCACTTAGAACACCAAGGCAACATATATGTATTCACCCTTTCATTCATTCACCCTATTTGGTCTTGAAGTCAACAGTCACCTGATGAATATGGAGAAAGAAAACAAAATCCCCAGAGCTGTTGAAATAAAGATTAAACCACAATACTCCTTTTCTAGGGTGCACAGAAGTCCATGTCAGCTATGATTTTAGTATAGAAAACAACAAGTGAACCAAAAGTATATAAGAAATCAGAATTTCTAAGTTAATGTTCAGAAGAGCTGTCAACCTGAGGATATGATGCATAGCAATAATGGGGTGGCCCTGGTTCACCAATGGGTAATAACCAACAGAATCCTTGAGGTCTTGCATGACTTACCACTCTGGAGGCAGTTGAAAGCTGTCTGTCCCTCTGTCATCCAGCATGAGTTGCCATCACCAAGGAGAGGCAGCTCAAGAAAGTACTATTCAGACTGCATACAAGCATGGTTTCACACCTCTCCAGAGCCCCAATCCTTACCCTTACCAGACATTCCACCCCATCAAAAAATGCAGGAAGAAGAGAGGTAGTCAAACTGTTAGCCAAAAGAACCATTCAGGAGCTCCCACCAGACTAGAAAGTATTAAGTTATTAATCCAGATAATTTTTAGTATCAAAGGAAACAAAGGTCCTCATGTCCATTCTACATTTAAGTGGCCCAAAAAACTCCATTCTCAAAGAAACCTTTCACATGGTCATTGTGCAGTCTAGTATTCCATGGTTGTCAGAATAAGAATGTCTGTGCTCTTTGGACGTCTGGGACACTTGCCTTTACGTAGATATTGCCAAGAAGTCCAGGCAGTAGCTTCACTTCTAGGTAGATGACAGTCATTATCAGTTTGTGACTCTTATATTTGGTGTCACTTCAGCCAGTCCTCCCCAAGTGCATGTCTGTAGCTGCAGTAAACCAAATACATCCACAACTTAAATGACTGGATCCTACGTATTTCCTCCCCACACAGTCTGACCTCTGCTCAGGAATCTCTGATTAACATATTTCATTCCTTAGGAATAACAGTAAACATTGTAATACCTCATTTGAAACCACCTCAGCTGTTTGCATTCATAGAATGCTGTCTGTATACAATCACATGCAGAGTTTATCTTCCTACAGAAAGGATTCACCCCATCCAGTACTTAATTTTCCAGCTTATTCAATCACAATCTGCCACTATCCATCTTTGCTTCAGGGTCTTGGGTTTAATAACAGTGCTATTTTCCATGCCTTCCTTTGCCCATTTGCATTTTGACATAGTGGCTTTTTCACATACAAAAGTGATGCGTATATACTGCATAGTATAGTAAGAACTTGATGATAGCATGTATTGTCAATATATTATGGTAGTGAAATCCTGTGATTGTCCAGTCAAATGTGAATCACCTGGAATATTTTCCTTTGACAGAGATGGATTTTGAGACACACCCCTGGATTTACTATTCCTCCATGCAGGACTATCTTAGTCCTGCATGAATATGGCAGTTTAGGAGCAGGACGGCAGCGCGCCATGCATAGTAATGCGGCCTGCTGCCTGAGCTCCTAATCTTACATGGAGTATGTAAGAGTGCAGGGATCATGTCTGAGAGCAGAGCTCTCGGAATATACACGCCCCCGCAGTGAAGAACAGCAGAAAGGGGTAAGAAAAGAGCAAACTGGCTCATAGGTGTCCGCATATCCCCAGCAACAGTCCCCCTTGTGTACAACAGCAAAAGTATACAGAAATAAAATGAACAAACCCGTGTATTCTTTTTTTAAAATCCGATGAAAGCTAACCATAGATGCGTGGGTGTGCCTATTGCTTAGCTACAGTTAATGCAGCTTAAATAGCTGAAGAGAATAACAAGGAGGATATATGCAAATGAAGCAGCATATCAATAGTGTAGTGGGCAGAGCATTTGCCTTACAAGCAGGTATTCCCGGTTTGAGTCCCACTGCAGCACATTCCATTTTCCATGGCAAAGCACGTTATGACAAATATTTATGTTGCATAACCCACTAAATAACATATATTTATGAACTGGAGTACTGCAGTAAATGCATATGTGAAGTGTCAGTATCATAATGAATAAAGCACTAGTAAGCAGGTTTAAGCACCAATAAGCAGTAGTAAGCATATTTAAGCACTAGTAAGTGGGTTTAAGCCCTTTTGTGTGGGGGTAAGCAATGCACACACAGATTAAGCAATTCTGAAGCTAACTCTCTGTAAGCATATGTAACCAGAGGTTAGCATTGCTTACCCTCGCATAAACCCACACAAACCCACTTACAAATGATCAAAAGTGCCTTAATCACTCTGTATCAACGGCTTGTTCTGCCCATGAACAAAATAAACAGCCACACTGGTCTTAAACCCAGGACCCTATACACCATAGTCAGAGTAGTTAACCACCAAGCCATCACAGAAGTACAGAAGAATGAGGTATCAGCAAACAAGTCTTCACCATAGTAAAATCAAACTGAACCTCTGAAAGGGATAATTATACAGACATATGTGCCTTAACCCACTACATAACATAAATATGTGAACCGAAGTACAGCAGTAAGTACAGAAGTCAGGTGTAATTGTAATAGAGTGTTGAAGTCCCCAATAAAAAACAAGGACCCCATACAGTGTATGTACACATGAATCATGGATACCATATAAGGTGTACTGAATAATAAATCAATGCCAAAAAGGAATTATAATGCAAAGTCTAATGTAAGCAATGCTAAGCATTGCACAGGCCAGCTTAGGAGGTGTAAGCAATGTGTAGGCTAGCTAACTCAGTCGGCCCAGAGGTATACCCCTTTAAACAATGCCAACCCTAGGTAAGCAGATTTGCCCATAACCTAGCCTTTTCAAAACCGGCCAATCACGGAAAAGTGCAGGAAATCGGCCCTACTTAAACCCAAGAGGTGGGAATACATCTCATAACTGGTTGTAGCTTCCCCTTGCAGGCACCATGTCAGGAAGGGGAGAAGCTGTGCACTTTTGGGCATAGCGCTGGCGCATGCAGGAGTCCAGAGTCATAGCAGGACTCCTTGTCAAAGACCATGATCAGAGACTGCTGCAGGACCAGTACCAGGGCTCCCAATATAAGGCGGAGGCCTGGGACCATCTTGCCTGTGACCTAACCAGTGCCACTGGCATACCTGGAACTGGTGAGCAGGTCAGGCATCACTATGCTGACCTGAAGCAGCGTAAGGGGGACCTCTTGGAGCAGTGAATCAAGAGGCTAGAGCGGCAGGGGTTGTTCCAGTTGTGTGTAAGTATCACCCCGCTATGTGTGTAATAATTGCCAGCTCATGTATATCATGGATAGGTATGGCTAAATATTCCTCTTATGTCCCCCACAGCTGCAATGGAGCGGCCCGCGAACCAGAAGCCCCACGTCAGTCACCTGGCGAGGTTGCAATGTGAGGCAGGTCAGTAATACTCATGCATTTACTGTCATAGGAAATAAAACTAAAAGTAGTAGTAAATCAATTGGCTGTATAAAACCCATATTGTTCAAGGCAAGTACTGCATACACTGGAGAATATGGCAGGAAGAGTCTCATATAGCTCATATATAAATAAAAGCTTAACAGCCTGACAATAAAGGTCTAACTGCTGGACTGCATGTGTATACTCTGGTATCACATGGTAATGTAGATTTGCAATCATGTAATAGTATTGTTGTATTAAGCACTGTTACCCACACTGTGCACCATAAATTGAATGTGTAGGAATGCCTGTATATGACTGGTGTAATCCCCAGAGGCCATTTAGTACAACTGAGAGACACATAGACAGAAAACAGGGAAAATGCAGACAACAAAACCCAAATAGCATATGCAACTGAGATTTGAACTGTTGTTTTTTTAGCACACACAGCCATGGTTCAAATCCTGCCAGTGGTAGTAGTCTGCATACATAATCATACTCCACAACTGTACAGATATGTTAGAATGTCCAGTAAAGTGGCCCATATATGTTGCCTATCAACCTGTCCCCCTGGGAAATCAGTGAGATGATCCCAGATGTATAGGCAGCAAACAGGAAATATAACTGATTGCACATCTATGAGAACAAAGCTGGCAAACTAGCAACTCCCCAAAACCTTATGAGACTAAGAAGCCACATATGTCCCATTTACACCCCAACTTGTCAAGCTGTGGCCAGAGTGTGTACAGTAACAGAGTGAGATGTATGTGCATAATAGTAATGTGGAATCTGGTACTGTGTGTGGGAACATTCAGGTAGTACTAACAAACATTTCTCCCACAGGTTTGCCAGATACCAACACTGTGCCCAGAAATACAAGAATGATATCCTGTACTGGTATTGTTTACATTGGTATTGTATGGCATTGTGACTGATGCAGTTGCTCTGAATAATGAGGTATTACACATCACTGTCACCCACACTGTCCTACAAAATATTACTGTCTAGGAGATTTGTATAAGAGTGTTGTAATACAAGGTCAAAAGCACAGGTGATTAATAAGACAGAAAGCAGATAGAAGATATACAGCATATCTATATAGCAGACACAACTGTGATGGACAGTGTTAAGTTGTAGCAGATACAGCCATGGTCTGAATCCTGGGAGTGGATGTAGGCTGCATACAGAATCATACCCCACAACTGTACAGATGAGGCCAGAATGTCCAGTATATGGGCCCATGTCTGCTGCCTGTCCCCCTGGTAAGTCTGTGTGATGATCCCAGATGTTTAACCAGCAAACAGGGAATACAAGTGATTGTCAAACATCTATGAGAACAAACCTGTCACTGTAGCAACCCCCAAAATGATTAGGAGAGTAATATGCCAACTATGTTCTATCTACACCCCCATGTTGTCAAGCTGTGACCAGAGTGTGTACAGTAACAGAGTGAGATGTATGTGCATAATACTAATGTGTAATTTGGAAGTTTGTGTGGCAACAGACAGGTAGTGCTGACAAACATTGCTCCCACAGGTACGTCAGATACGAACACTGTGCTGAGAAATAAAGACCATTATAACCTGTACTGGTACTGTTCACTCTGGTATTGTAGGGAATTGTGAGTGTTGCAGTTTCTCTGAATAATAAAGTATCACTGATCACTGTCACTCACACTGTGCTACATAATATAACTGTGTAGGAAAGCATGTATATGTGTGTGTCAGGTCACTAAAGGTTGAAGAGGGCAATATTCTTGATATGTCCCGGCACACCTGCATGTGGTCAACACATGGCCAGAGTCTGTGCAGAAAGAGTTGGATAGCCCTGTTCCCAACATCAACTCCGAATCTGGGAGTATGTGTAGAAACAGTTAGTGTTAACAAACATTCTCTCCCCAGGTATACCAGGTAAGAGGTGTATACTGCAGGTAAAACCAGTTCATGTCTAACGATGATGACAGCCATATCACTGTCCAAACTAAGGCTATAAGGTAGTGTAGAAAGACTTGTAAGGTACAGATAACAGCACTGACTAGGAAAGTAATGTGGACTACAGGACTATACTAGTTGTTAATTGACATCTTTCTCGCCCCTCCACCATATCTCCAACAACAGTCAACATACCCACCCCAACTGGTATGTAATGACACCTATGTTCTGATAAGTCCAATTGTTTGATAAATATTTTAATTCTTCCCATGCATGTGCTAGATTGAATTATTCCAACATTGGTGGCATGGTGCCATCAATGTACCTACATGCTGTTCTTATTACCACTGTGGTCCCATATATGCATGTGTTCTGTTTGCTATGCAACTGTTCCGTATCTGGTGTCTGGATTAATGGGAATATATATGCATGCTGCTATACCTAACCCTGGAATGTGTTGACTATTACTAACCCACATATAATGATGAAATCTAAACATAATAGCACATTTGGGACGGACGGTCCCAGCGGACCCACCTGTCACACCCCAGCTGGCCATAGCACTGGGCACCAGCGTGTCTGGGGCCTAACCTGGGACCTCCCTGTCCGTTGGTCCTGCACCACCTTCAGGAGTAACCACCTCAGGGGATGGGGCACGCCCCCCCCGGGAGCATCGCCAGGTCAGGGTCATGGTGTGTAGAAAGATCAACCAGCAGCTTGGTGATCTTCTACGCCAGCTCGAGGGCCACATGTCACAAACAGAGCATCAGTCTGGCTCTGCGACTCAGCCCCCAGCACAGCCACCATCAGGGCTGTGAAAGTGCAGTGGTGACTGCCCATGGGTGGGGACCTCAGTCCCACTGTTTCCACTAGAGGGCTCATGGGCTTCCGATTTCCCAACACCCCTCCCCATCAAGGTGTTTACCTCCCCCATGTGTCATATACCACCCCTGTATGTGTCTTGTTTGTCTTGTCTGTTAACCTATCCAACCTACCTCCCCAAATATACCTACTACCCCTCCCCAACATCCCACTCTCACCTGAAAAAAAAAGGGCAATGTTCCCAAAATAAAATCTCGTCCCATACATAGCTGTCCATTTTGCACACATGTCCACTGGACACATGTAATCCAGTCTAATTGGCATCACAACTTATTATTGTTGTCCTCACCACCTCCCATGGGTTTGAGTGTCCAAATCTACCTCCACATTCAGTGTATATGCACAGCTGTTGTTGTAGAAGAAATGGGCAGCTATGGACCTTCCCTACACCCTTCCTGCACATCCCTGGCTATTTTCCCTACTGTCTTTCCCTATTTGTGCCTCTTTTTTCACCACTTTCCTATCAATCCCTTTTTCTTTTCTTTTAAAGAAATTAGAGAGGGGGTAAGCAGGCGTAAGCACTTTTAAGCAGCAGTAAGCAGGTTAACCTTGTTTGCGTGGGGGTAAGCAATGCCTACACAGGTTAAGCAATTTAGAAGCTAACTGAGTATAAGAAACTGGAACTGGAAGTTAGCAGTTCTTACCTTCGCACAAACCCACGCAAACCCGCTTACAAGTGCTCAAAAGTGCCTTAATCACTCTGTATCCAACGGCCCCTGCTCTGCTCAGCAACAAAATAACAGACTCTGCAAGGCTCAAACCCAGGACCCTGCACACCATAGCCAAAGTGATTTACCGCTAAACCATGTCAGACATACATAACCTGGATGTATCCACAAACATATCATCCAGCCCAGTCATTCAACAGTACAGAGAATGTATTCCAACATGTAGATGTATGTGTGTGTGTAAATATATTAATATCTAAACAGATACAACATATCTATATATGTAGATATAGATATATGTATATAGAAATATATACATACACACACCTATATATATATATATATATATATATATATATATATATATATATATATATATATATATATATATATATATATATATATATACACACACACACATACAAATGCCTACATCTATAGATATATATATGCCTACATCTATATGTCTAAATATATACAGCAAATTATATATATGTAAGCAGATATATATATATCTATGTAGGTATATACGGACATAGCTATATTTATGTAAGCAGGTATATATATCTATATAGGTATATATGGACATACATCTGTAGATAACAATGGGAAAATAACAAAAACATATATGTCCGCATGCACCGTTAATGGGGTTGAGAGGCCCCAAAGAATATACGTCTTGTACGAGTAGGTATATCCCCCCACAGCCAAACACGTCCACCCTGCTATACACTACCAAGTGTTGCAGATCCCATAACCAGAACCTGACACGACATGAGCACAAGTCAGACACATAACAGGGCCTATCACTGCTAACTAACTTGACCGTGTGTCCACTGTGTTACAGGTAGGCTGCACACATCACATGCATAACTGGCTTGGATTGTGGTAACAGTTACCTGTATGGTTGATGGTGACAGTGGTAACCATAACGTGGTACATGGGACATATACCAGGTGTACCTTGGTGTAATGACAGTGTACACAGCACCCACATCCCCCACTGGATATTGTACTCCCTGAAGCCCATGATGACACTCTGCCGTACCCACCATCACACATTGGCTGCAACTGTGATACAGTCCATAGTATACCACAACATTGGTACTACAGGGATATGCATCTCATGCACATGCCACACGTGTAGTAGGGTGTTGCATTGTCATGCCTTACCTATGGGCAGCAACAACACTATCTGTACTACTGTGTGGCAATGGGTATTGTAATAGGAGTATGTGGCCTCAGAATGCTGTACCCTACAGATATACAGACATGCACAACTACACACACATGCCAGAACACAATGGGTATACCATGCCTATCACCCCATTTGTAAAACTGTTGTGCTGGTACTGCAAGGCTCATGTAGCCAGTATGGGGGGGGGAGCTTAACAGGGTACATGTAATGTCCCATACAGTGGCAGCCACAACTGGCTATGGCAATGGGTGTTGCATTGGTTGTGAAGACCCTCATGGAATTCTCAAGTACAGGTGTGCTAACACTCAGACACTGCTATACTCAGTCATGCACATGTACACATATGTCAGTACAGGGGTGCATCCCTGCAGGTGGTCATAGCTGTGTACCTAGCTATTGCCAAGGGGAGATGGGTTGTGTAGGGATTGTGTGTACAGTGTTATCCTGCCATCTGCCAGGTGGCAGTGGGCAATCTACCGACAGACACTACTGTCATGACCCTCAGAGTGAGAATGACATACATCAGCCAATCCTCCAGGTGCCTCCTGCACATGGCCACTGAGGCGATCAAGTTGACATGTATACAACATGCATTACAACACATGGTTAGTGTATGTGATGGAGACCTGTACCCAAGCATGTTTGGTTGACTATGGTAGTGTAGTGGAGGTACCTGTGGCATGTGGTGCGTAAAGGGTGACATCTCCTATATGTGCCACTTCTTACACAGCTGGGCAGACATGTCAGTGTCAATCAAGCTTATGTTGCCTGTACATATCCCAGCTGGATACCTGACATCTGCACATCTGTACAGGGACTGACAGTCATCAGCTTGGCAAGTAGCTATGCAGTACATTGAGTGTGTTGACAGATGTCTGACAACAATATGTATGCCATAACTACATGCTGGATGCCCTCACTAACATGTGCTGTACAGACGGTAGTCTACAGTTACATTCCACATGATGGATCATTACCTAGTAAGGGGTATATATACTGTGACACAGCTCACACACCAGGGATACAAAAGGGAGGCCTTGGTGTCCAGCCATGCTCACAGGTGTGCCTGTTGTCAGTACTACATTATGCACTCTGCACTTGCCTGGGTTATCACTGTCAACAGTAGTACTGCCATGATACACTACATGTCAAGTGTGACAGCACATACCCTGGGCTACTACGCTTGTATGTAACACATTCACATGGATAACAGTGCTGTACAGGCCTCATATATGTCTGTGTCCCACACATGGCACTCATACCCCTTGCTACTGTAATGACAGCACATAGGTGCATGTATTGTACATGGCATTACATACACTTATTACAGGTTATCAGTCTGGGTTGTGTGTCCTGGTTACCAGGGCTAAGATATGCTTAGCAAGTATCAACATTGCTGCAATATAACAGCTAAGCTGATTTGTGCACTGGTAAGCGCTGTCTACATTGTGTAAGTGGCCGTACATTTACCCATAGCTCAGTACTGCTTAGCTTCACACAAACCCACACAAACCCACTTAAAGCAGCACAAAATTGCCTTAACTACTCTGTATCTGACAGCCCTTGTTCTGACAAGCAACAAAATGAACAGATCTTGCAGGTCTTGAACCCAGGACCCTTTATACTGAAGTTACAACACTTAACCACTATGCCATGACCACTGTGAAGATAATTGTTGTTTTACCAATACAGCTGTCAATACACATATTGAGTAGTATTGAACAATTGCCTTTCATTCCTAAATTGTCTAGTCCTTGTTATTAATATGACTGTTGTATCACATATGTTGTTTTATCATAATGTGCACATGGCAGATACATACGGTGAGATACATCTGGGAGAGTATACACAACCGTGACATTTACTCATGACAGGAATATGGTCATATACATATAATAGGTCTATATATGTCTACACGTACATACACATGTATACTCATAAATATGTCTGTATACACATCTGTATAGTGCTACATATATATGGCCATGTGTACATCTCTACGTATGTACATACATACACACATATATATATATATATATATATATATATATATACACACACACACACATATATGTATATATACATATATGTATATATAGATATACATATATGTATATAGAGATATATGTCTATATAGCTATATATGTATGCACATCCTATGTGTACAGATATGCCTAGTTATGTTGGTATATATGTAGATATCTATAACTATATGTGCATACATATCTATTCTGATATACCTACTACTGGCAATATATATGTAGATATCCATAAATATATATGCATATGTATCTCTATTTGTATAAGTGTAGACATATATTGCTCTGTATATGTATATATATGGGTGTTTATATGTATATATATATGTACATATACATATCCATCCATATATGTCGATATGTATATGTGTATATATCTATATAGATATCTGGATAATTATATATACATATATTTTCACCATATCTCTCTATTACCCCCGTAATAAGTCTTTCAATCTTCTCTACACTACCTAACACTATTCTCACTCCTTGTCAAGTTAGACTATCTAGTATAAGTAAAATTACTCTTTGCCTATGCCTATCTTTTCCTAATAATGTCTTGTCTACGAATGCTATCCTGCAACTCTGTTGGTTATTACAATAATGTATTAATATGTATCTATTTTATCCTGTATGTAATTCACTCTAAATGTGGAGCTTTTCTCCCCGGGCCTCCGCTGAAAATGGACATATATCCAGTCGGATTCTCCCGGTCAACAAATGTAAAATAAATAAATAAATAAATATGTCCTGAACATGGAGTGTAGCCCTACCTCAGCCCCTATAGTCCCAACTCCATAGTGCAAGAGGATATCAGGTGTGTATAGTAGGTATATTTGTGGACTATTGCTACTGTAATAGGGATTGTCTTCACAGACATGGTGTGTGGGAGGTCACATCTGCTTTTAAAATGTGGGCCATTGGCTACTGACAGACATCCTAAGGACATCATAGTACAGTACCGCAGCTAGCACGTAATGCTCCTGTGGACTACAGCAGAGATATTGGCTAATATATGTGGATATTCTGACACACTTTGGACAGTCCGGAGGTGTACACAGAACCCCTTAATGCAAAACATGTGGACCAAGCCTGACAATCTGGATGTTAACAGCCATGTAGATGGGTATAACACATAAAGACTGGTATACGTTTGCCCCCATAGGTTATACATTCACACACCCCTGTCTGTCCTGACACATAATAACCACTGGTACAGAAGTGCCATGGCCACATACTATCCACTAGATATTGACATATATCTGTACAGCATCCCACTGCTCTACATGACATACATGACTGTTAAGGGAGGACCAGCAGCAGCACATCTGGCAGTTTTCTGGACATGACATCTCACTGGGTATGTACACTAAGATGCTAGGCATGTAACAAAGCATTGTGCAGGCTACAGGCAGACTGGCTCATCACTGGCCTACATTTCCTATGGGGGAATGCACATGTACCTACATATATAGCAGGCTCTACAGGCATGTCACAGCACAGAGTACACTACATCAGTGTGAAAGTGCATAACCACGGCCAATGTGAACACAGCCATGTATGGTAAGCTAGTGTTATATTACAGTATATGGACTATTTGTTCAACACCATCCTCATATGTACCATTCACACACTAACCGTACATATACTGGGCCGCTACACAGTGTGGCCCAATGCCTGTCTGTGGTATGGGACATGTGTGTGTATGGCCATACAAACATGTAAGCCGATAGGGCAACATACAGTGGAGCAGCATGTAACATCAGATAGAACGGGACCAAGAACAATGACATCTACCACAGTCTGTACACAGGCCAAAGTACATATTATCAATACACACACTGTCAACATTCACCTTACATACACAGATCTCAGTACTGTACACACAACCACAGAATGTCCAGGTGATGTCATCAGATATAAACCCTACTATACATAACATGTGTAGCAGTCTGATATCTCACTGGCTTGTTATCGGTTATGATGTCACTAATTATGGTGTACAGCACATATGCACCTCTTACTGCATGACATATGTACAAAGGTTGACAGAGTTGTGGCTGGAGGCACATACACAGGGCCAATATTGACATGTTGGTGTGATAACCTCATACATTTACTGTTGTAACAAGGTTTGTTGCAACATATGTCCTATGAGGGATATGAAGTCAGTAACTCTCACGGCTGTCACCATCTACAGACTGCAATCCTCGCACTACCTTCTGCAGTCCACAGATAGGTGCTCTGTGGGTAACACATGAAACAAAAGGCACCGCACATTGCCCAGTCTGCAGATGCTTTACAGATGGGTTTCCCTCATAAACATAGCACTGACATGGCAGTTATTACAACATGTAGGACAGTCATATCCACACACACCCTGTTAAACCAACATTACTCCAAATGCAGTATAGCAGCACTTACAGTCTGTAGTCAGGTCAGGCACATCCCCCTCCTGTGTGTTCCCCAGTTTCCACAGTGTATGTTGTTAGAGTTAAATCCCCAATCCATCTGAGATGCTGTTTGCCAAACAACAGAACGAGTTCCTGCTCACAGTGAATGAAAAGGCCCAACACCAACATGATTTTCCTAGATACTGGAGTGTGTTTCCATGCAATTGGCAATGGGAATGTTGCCACAGCTGTTCCACATACAATCAGCTATAGGAGGGCTGCAATTCATGCAGAGGCCATCAGCTGATCATGAGCATCAATTAAAATACACACGCTGCTGCCTAAGTAAAGCAGGTGCAGGTCCCCACATCCACCAGAGAGGGAGTGAGAGAGGCAGACAGAGGCATAGTAAAGTCAGGGAGGGGGTGAAAGAGTAAAACGTAAGCATGTTTGTGTCACACACCTACCAGCACAGGGTATCAATCCCCTGACGACTATATAGTGCTATCACATTTCTATGCAGTTATCGGATGCACCATATAGGTTACATGTTGAGGAGCCCTCAAAACGTATACGTGATGGTGAGTGTCATCTGCAACAGGGATATGGTAGCTATACAGCAGGTGTAGTACATGTGCCTGTCTGCATGAACAGGTGCCAGTATCAACACAGCCACACTCTCACAGGGACGCACACACATTGACACACATGGCAGGGCCAGGAATAGAACTCATCACTAGTGAGATTGTCACAACACATTACTGTGCAGGTATCACATGCACCACAGGGGTCATACAGAGGTTATATGGGCAAAGGGTAAGTGGAGGTATCTGACAGTGGACAGCATGCTTCAGTATGCCAGTAGGGTTGTAGTGAGTGTGAATGTGATCATACGCATCATTACAACACATAGACACACACAGGGTGCAGTACTGACATGCATGGGTGCATTGCTTCACGGGCGTGTAGTGGCGACTGTGCCAGACAGCTATACAAGGCTAGGTGATGGGTATACCTTGGCATCAGCCCACATGACAATGGTCTGCATTGTGGCTCAGGGGTGTAGTTTCTGGATTTGCCCACACACAGGTGGGTATTGTATTCACCATCCAGTCACCTGAGTGACTATTGTGTGTGCCCAATGCTGTGCATTGCTTGCCATGTATGTGTTCCTTAGTCCATGACATGGACGGTGTCTGGGATGTGCACACCTCCCACATGCATGTACAGTAACATGTGGAACTGTACCTGGGGTGTCTGGCCCATGTTGTGTACACAGATTGTCATCAGATGTGCCCGTCCTGGCCTCATGTGGCGGGAACTGGTAATGGACAGCAGGTTTACCCTGCACCTACATTGATAGCAGGATACCGTCATTCCCTGGTGTCAGTGGCATCTGTCCATACAGGGCATGTTTTCAGGCATGGTATGTCCTTTGTGGGTCACATTTGATGGCACCACAGGTGTTGCAGATGTCCAGTGGGGAACATGGGCAAGGTGCACTGTCGGCATGTATGTGCCTATTGGACAGATGGACAGGGTTCCATGTCCTATGTAGCCCACTGCAATCACACCATGGTTACTATCAGTGGGAAATATGCAGGGTACTACCAACATAGTGGCTGTTGCCTAGGCAAGTCTGTGTGTGTTTGAGACATGGGTTGAGAGTGTTCTCTGGGTAATACTAGGGCTGCTAACTTTGCCTGGCCGTGATGTCACATGTAGGGGTATGGATTTGCATCCCAGCCTCTCAGCTATTTCACATCTGTTATTTCTGTACGGTGGACATTGTGATACATACTAGGGCTACCATATAAGAAATTTGCAAAACCCGCTCCACATTGAGCCCAGTTCTTACACACTCACAACCACCTCCACACAGGATATGAGTTACAAACACACACACACACACACACACACACACACACACACACACACACACACACACACCTGTCATGTCTGGGATTAGAACTCCTACCAAACTAGGTTATGACACTACAGCACTACGGAGTTATAGGACGCACCACAGAGATTACTGAAGTACTCCTTCCCCAAAGGTGTATTCCACAATGAATGACATCAGCAGGATTGCCAAAGTAGGGCATTCAAATTGTAGTGATTATGGCTAGGCTAAAATGGATTGCTCCCTACACAGACTTTGAAACACACACAAAACATCCACAACTGCCATGTGTGGGAATAGAACCCCTACCAGAGTTCTATATCACACTACAGTATGAAGCTGTTATAGGATGCACCAGGAGGATTACTGGATTACTCCTTCCCCAAAGGTGCATTTTACAAAGAATGATATCAGCAGGATTGCCAAATTAGGGCATTTGAATTGTAGTGAGTATGGCTAACCTAAAAAGCATTGCTCTCTACACAGACGGTGACATACACACACACACACACACACACACACACACACACACACACACACACACACACACACACACACACACACACACACACACACACACAGTTGCCATGTCTGAGATTAGAACTCCTACCTAACTAGTTTATCACACTACAGCAGTACGCAGTTATAGGATGTGCCACATAGATTACTGGGCTACAGCTTTTCGAACAGTGTATTTTACAGTGTATGACATCAGCAGCCTTGACAAAGTAGGGCATTTGAACTGTAGTGAGTGTGACTAGCCTAAAAAGCATTGCTCTCTACACACACACACACACACACACACACACACACACACACACACACACACACACACACACACACACACACAGTTACCATGTCTGGGATTAGAACTCCTACCTAACTAGTTTATCACACTACAGCAGTACGCAGTTATAGGAAGTGCCACGGAGATTACTGGCCTACTCCTTTCACAAGGTTGTATTTCAAAGTGGATGACCTCAGCAGGTTTGTCATAGTATGGCTATGGGGAGGGCAATGTGTGTGCATGGGCCATAACCCATTCATCAAGAGGTTGACACACCACATGCAGGCACATGCAGGGTTATATTCCACAGATACATGTATACAGCTGCTAGATGACTACTTCCTTGTACAGTTATGTTGCACAGCTAGCAATTGCACCACATAGCCCATAATGCTGACAGATACCAGTGGCTAAGGTCTACAGTGAGTGATATCTGAACCTCATGTGGTTGTAGCCATTTAGCTGTGTGCTGGGTGGGACAGGCCTCATAATGGATGACCCCTTATGACAGTCACTCTCTTCCACACATCTGTGTATGTCTACTTTTGGCTTATTATATTGTGTTGTCCTTGGATATATGCCTGTATTCCTATCCAGTGTGTGTGTAAAGCATGAGTGCTGCACACTGAGGAGTGTCTGCACTAACATCTGCAACTGCCAGATATGTCTGGTTCACTGGTGTTTGCAGACATGGCCTTCATTTGTTTCAGTGAGTGAGCATGCCCAGTATGACCTTTCGGTATGTTGTTGGCTGACATTGCCTTCATTTCTCTAAGTTTGTGAGCATGCCCAGTATGCCCTTCTGTATTGAATGTGTGGATCTATTCCAGGTAGTTTTTACTGCAGTGCAGACCTTTGTGTTGTACACCTACAGGTAGCATACTGTTTCTGCAGGGTATCTGTCGATCATTTGGCAATATGGGGCCAAACTGTGCAGGGGATATTGTGTATTGTAGGTGAAGGTGTTTGTGCTGCTTCAGCTGCATGGTACTGCTGTTAGCAGAGATATTCAGACATGTGTACTGTTATACACAGTGATGTTTTCCGTCCTCATGTACTGTCAGGTGGACATTCCTATTCACAGTGATGACTTGGGGGACAAGGGTGACTGCAGCTGTGTCCGGTATTGTGGGCAGACACCTACGTATTCATAGTAAGTTATGCCATTCTGGAGGGGGAGCTGCAGACACTTGGTGCTGGGTTTGTGTATCCAGTTCAGCACCTTGATACAGTGCTGGCTGAGGATCCCATACTTGTCCGTCCATCAACATGGCAGTATGGCCTTATCTTGCTGGGGCAATGCCTCACAGCTGCACAGATTTGCTCAGATTAGCCAGAGGCAGGGGCCATGGGTCAGGATATTTACCCTATTGTGGTGTACGGGCAGGTGTACAGCCACCCATTTATGTGTTTGCAGTCAGGGTAGTGTGTGCACACAGCTTGGTGTTGGACCCTGCACATTCCATGCTGCCCATGCTCCCACACCCCCTCTGTTATTCTAACCTCTTCCATACATTATGCATACATTCTCTGATACTTTCCCTAAGGGTATCACCACATCACAGGTGTGTGTTAGTGTTGGTCCACATTTCATGCAGTGAGACATAGTGGACATGTTACTGTGCTTTGTCCACATGGCCTTGCATGTGGCTTATGTGGAGTGTATTATGTTGTTATTTGGGTGTGCATGACATAACATGCATTGGCAGTACGTGTGAGACACGGGCCTTTGGCAGGTGCCTGTGGGGCATTAGGTGTTGGTGCAGGCCAGATGTGGCAGGCCATTGCATTCTGTCAGTCCTACAGTCCCAGACCACCATACAGTATATTCCCCTGGGTTGACAGGGTAGGTGTGATAGTTGTTCATGCCAATACCTTCTATCAGTCTTGATCAGGTGGTGTGGATGCTGGCAGGGTGCTACCTACAGCTAGGGACACACCTGCATGGGACACCTGAACTGCATGCTGCAGTCTTCCACTATTGCCATATACAGGTGGGGTCTTACTGTACCCATTCCCCACAGCAGGGATATTGCCAGAGAGGTGCCTGTGGGTGTTGTTTGCATGGCTGGGTACATGTGTGCTATGGACACTACTTGCATCTGACACACAGATATGCATGGAGCATTACAGTTATGCTGGCATATGCAGGTACATCAGCTGATTCCCAATACATCAGTCCTACATCCTTTGTGATCTGCAGGTGTTCAGGGAGACATCACCGGTATCTTCTACTACAGGTCCAGTTACTGTGATGCATACCTATATGTACAAATCCGAGGGTGTCTCCATTTCACAGTGACACAACATATACTGTATGTCTGGGGTATTTTCCCCTGTGTACTGCTTGCATATCTAGCCAAACAGCCATGCCATGTCAGTCTTTCAGATGGTGACACATATTACCACCATACATTTACAATGCCTTACTGCTAGCATGTGTTATACTGGTGGGGATTGTCTTTGGCACTGCAGTCGTGAGGGCTAGTCCCTGTTATCAGCAGTAGTGGGCAATGGCCACCAGATCTTACCTCAACATGCATACATACAGATCACTTCCACACATTATGAAACACACACCATCCTAACACACACACAGACCTGCATATTGTGCAAATGCTACAACCTATCCTGCTACCTTGGCCACCTCTGGGCATCTGTGCTCCACTTGTATTATACCTACTCATACATGTTACTACATTTCTACACAAGATTGAGGGAGCACACCTGGGTGTCACTACATTTCTACACTGGATTGGGGGAAGGGGCAGACCTGACTGTTTCCACATGTCTACATAGGCATGGGGGGACACACCTGACTGTTTCTACATTTCTACACTAGATCGGGGGGGGGGGGGGCACACCTGACTGTTACTACATTTCTATGCTGGATTGGGGGTAGGGGCACACCTGACTGTTTCTATATGTCTACATGGGAGTGGGGGGACACACCTGACTGCTACTACATTTCTACATAGGGTTGTGGGGGGACACACCTGACTGTTTTTACATTTCTACACAGGATTGGGGGGCACACCTGACTGTTACTACATTTCTACACAGGATTGGGGAGGGGCACACCTGACTGTTTCTACATTTCTACACATAATTGGGGGGGGCGCACCTTACTGTTTCTATATGTCTACATATGATGGGGGGGGCACACCTGGCACTTGCACACATTTGCTATGACTGTACTGGTATGTCAGGTACTCCGTTTCATTCTATATTCTAACCTATCATACTGACTAGAGGCATATCAGTGTACTACAGGTCTTACCTTTGTTGCCCTACATATTAGTGTCTGACTTCCTACCCTTCAGAACTAACATCCCACTGCCTGACCTGCTGTAGTCTGTCTGTGTAGGCCTGGGGGGAGGTTACCCATAGGCATCATTCAGAGGCCATAGCACAGCCTTTGTTTGTGTTTGTCTACACCTGTCCTGCTGGCTGAGACTGTTGTTGGGTATGTGAACCTCTCTGACTGGCATGTGTTAGTCATATGGACACACATGTCACACAGCACATTTCCTGCAGTGGATTTTGTCACCCTGTGTAGTACTGGCTGCTGTGGTGACTCCAGTATGTATTACAGATGTCATGGTGCTACTATGGGTGCCTACTATCTGCTGCCATAACATTCAGCCATCCAATTCCCTTGCATGCTCACATCCATACCATAGATAAAGGTAACAACACATTCTACTCCATTTGGCAATTGGTAGGTTGATTGACTTACCTTGTGAGTGTGCCAGGATTGAGGATGGTGCTGGAGGGCTGCCTATGTCGGATGCACATAGTACACTCCCTATACATGGCTGAGCACAGGTAGTGTCATGCTTGGCATTCCCTGGGTCCCTACTGTGTCAGTGTATGTGCTATGCGTTGCCTCGTTGCCAAGGCCTGGGCATACTGGGCACACCTCCATCTGCCTACTGGGTCATGTTCAGGTTGTTCCTCCTCCAAGTCATTCTGTACCTGTGCAGGCCTTGGCATTGGTGGGGGGCTGTGTGAACCTGCCCCGTGCTGTTCCTGCTGCAGCTGTTTCCACCATATCATATTGTGTAGCATGGCACATACCATAACAATTTGAGTACAAGTAGCTGGTGAGTACTGCAAGGTTCCACCTGATGTGTCCAGACACCGGAACCGTGACTTGAGCATCCCAAACACATGCTCTATTATAAGTCTGGTCTGTGCATGTGCCTCATTATGGCATTCTTGTTCAGGTGTGTGTGCATTTCTGATGGGTGTCATCAGCCATGGCTTCAGTGTGTAACCAGCAACCCCCACTAGGTGACCATAGGAGATGTCCCCATTGGAAAATCTCTGGTACAGCTGCGTCAGATGCCAAATGTGTGAATCGTGATAGCTTCCAGGGCAGCCAGCACACACATTCATTATAATGCCCTGGGCATCGCACACGAGCTGGCAGTTGATGGAGGGGAGGTCCCTGCAGTTGATGAAGGCTTTAACCTGATCACCGGGTGGTTCTTTGATGCATATGTGTGTGCAGTCTATAGCACCCACTACCTCAGGGTATTCTGCTATTTGGTGGAAGAGATGCATATTGATGGCCAACACCTCATGGGTGTTGAGGAAATATACGTGCTCACTGGCATGTGTTGACATGGCATCCACGAACTGGTGGAATACCCTGGATGCTGATGCCTGTAAGATCCCCATGATATCCCCAGTTGAGCTTTGGGAGGTACCTGTGGCTAGTATTCCTAGGCCTACATATACCTTGGTATCCACTGGGATGGGTTCCCCTAGGTCAGATTGGTGTGTCAGGCGTGGTTGGCACAGCTTAACAATTTGCTGCAGGAGGTCCATGTCCACCCTATAGCGCTCCACTATCTCCAGCTCATGTAGCCCCTGGTAGGTTACCCTGGGTCTGTACACTCTTCTCCGTCTCCTCACTGTGGGTTGATCGGCAGTATTCACATCCTCACCACCCTCAGCCTCTTGCACATGTTGTTCTATGTTGCCTGCTGAAGCCTCTATCATTTTGTAGTTTTGTTTGTTAAAAGTTCCCCGCTTGTATACACCGGTGGTGTGGAGTATGGGAAAAACCAGAGGGGAAGGTGTTTGCATAGTTTATAGTAGTGTTCTGGGCTGGGCTGGTCTGCTGCCTGTGTAATTGGCTGATTCTGATTCTGATACATTTCATCTGCCAGCTATGCTAGTTCTCCTTGATTATCTTCCTACTGCTGTTTTCCCTTCCCGCTGCCTTCCTGTTTAAGCCCGGGGGCGCGCTGCGCAAACAGAGTGCTCAAATGTGCACAGTGCTGCTATTTCCTGGTTTAACTTTTTTTTTTATTCCTTTAAAATCACCCGCTTAGGCAATGTAAAGAGTGCTAGTCAGATTCAGACACACCCCCTTGCTTAGCTGTGCTAAGCTTGGAGCATACCTGAGCCACAGGTCTCCAATCCGCTTACAGAATGCCTGAAACACACCCCCTATGATGTCAGCTAACTCCTAGGCTTGCACCAAGCTATTCCTACTCTTACACTGTTGGGACCTGACTAGAATGCTGGGGAAAACTGGGATTCACTCTCATTCCCCTCATTTGCATAGGATTGTCTGCTAATGCATAGTTACATGTCTCACACTGAGCCTCCCCCCTTAGCAATCACTACTCACTGGCCATGTTGTCTTCTGCCTGCCATTGACTTTCATGGCAGAATATTGATTTTAGTTAGAATGCTTATTTTAGGTTTATTTTCTTATTTCCCCCGATCCTGTTTGCCCTACGCTTAAACAGCCAAGACTGGCTAAAAAAAAATAAATAAAAGTTCATTTTTTTTTTTGTTTTTTTTTTTAAGCTGTTTGTAATGCTAGTGTCCTTATACTTGGCCATTGGCATGCTTCCTGACTGATATGTAGCCTTTATTTGGAGCTGTCATGGCTCCATTTTGGATTTTGCAGAAATGCACGCGGTTACTAACCGAGTACATTTCTGCAGATTACACTAGTCCTGCACGGCCGGTTTCAAGCTTCCTGGCTCACAAATTCACCTCATTTGCATGGATTTCTCCTGCAAATGGGGTGATTTGCATACAGGGGCTTAGTCCATGCAAGACTAGTGCAGGAGCGCTCATGCACGTCCCTGCAGGCTATTCCTGGATCATACGGCAGACATATTGCCTGCTAAAGCTTCTGCAATATTCCTGCATGACGTGCAAGGCTTACAGAATCTGGGGGACTGTGTTCACTCGTGGTGTACTCTGACCAGAGGTAGCTTGAAAGCACCAGAAGAATCACTGGAGGTCCTGTGGATTTATTCAAGGATTACCAGGACCATATCCATGGAATGTGCCTGGGGATTACAAGACAGTTTTGCCTGGCCTACAACACCAAGTCTGTGAACTAAATGGATTATTGTATTCTATTAAGAAGCTTTAAAAATGGACCGGAAAACACATACTTAAAGTGTAAGGTTACCATACGTGGGTTAACCAAAGTGTGCTTAGTTGCTTTTTAAGTCACAAGTGAAATCTGATTTTGCATTTACTGTAAATAAACTGAAAAAAAATGTATTTATTTATTTGCAGTTTGCTCCATCAAGCTAATACATGAGGGGATTTTCCTTATTCTGTCTGAGCACCAGGTGGTGATAGAGGGCTGTCATTAGTGCTTGGAGAATTCCAAAATGGAGGAGGAAAGGAGGGAGCAGCAGGGTGGAGTGCTGTAGAATTCTGAAATATCACAAACAGACTCTGTAAGGAGATTAGTGTTACAGAGTAGGAGGAAGGAGGTCTGAAAACTCATGTGTTGTGATCAAGATGAGCTAAGTGCTGATGAAGAAATAAATTGAAGTACTATGGCAGATGGCATACTGCCAGATTAATTAGAAATGGAGCTGGATTACCAGAAGGTTCTGGCAGCAGTTTGGAGTAATGCTTGGCCAGTGGAGTAGCTGGTTTTAAAGGCATGCCCTTGCAACAGGGTGGTGCTGTGAGCGGTAAAAAAATCTTATACAGATGCTGTGATTGAAGCTGGAAGAAAACAAGGACTGCTGCAAGCATAACAAAGACAAGTGGTAAGAGTGAAAACAAAGAACAGTAACATTATTAACAAGTATGAAATTTTCAACGGTATTATTTTGCTTTTAGGGTTTAAAGTATAGGGCATAAGAGCATTAATGAATTAAGGAAGAGAATACGTTTGTGAAGTTAATTTTGAAACTTGTACTTTACTTGAAGTATGTGTGAATGAAATGGAGAAAAAGTGCACATGGGACTGCAGTTAAGGTAGAAAATAAATGTGAAATTCAGAACATCTGACATAACACAGAGGAATCTGAGCTAAATACTTTTTTTCCCTGTCTGCTTATAATAAGGTACATGACATTAAAAAAATATCTGATGAAAGAAATATTTGGACGGGGGGGGGGGGACGACATATGAATGACATTGGATGTGCATGAGGGAAAAATACAGCATATTTCAAATGTTATAACTGCAATTGGGAAATGAGGAACAGTGAAGTTTTGTTGTCAACATAGGGCTTTTTGGGGAGGGTGGGGATGAGAAGCACTTTGCACAAGACTGTAGTAAAAGACTATGTGGTCAGTGCAAGGAAAGAAGACATGTCACAACAAATTGCAGGCCTAAGTGTTAGAAAGAGAGAATATTTCAGAAGAAAGACAATCTGAGGATAATATAATTACAGATGTTGGTGGAGAGAAAGTGTTATGAAGGAGATGACTGAAGAAGAAAATGTACCTAGTATGGAGAAGAATGGTGGGAATGAGACAGGAAGTGTCTTACAAACTAAGAGTATTACAGTGCAAGGTGAAAACAGATGTCCTTACATTCACCGCTGCAGTATTCCTTACTAATGGGATTCCCTACCATGAAGCCCTCCGTCCAGCCAGTTTACAAAAGATTTCCATTGCTTTAAGGTATGCTGAATGTCACCTGCTTATTCCTTGCTTAAGACAGGGCATAAAGGTGACATTGAGTCGTACCATCCTCAGAACATTTTGACACCAGTCCGAATGCTGTTTTAACCATCAGTCTGTTGCATATATCTGTTTTTCTGTTTATTGGCTTTTCTGTGCTTGCTCCTGTTTGCTGGAGTCCTCACAGTTGCAGATAAGTACCCAATTGGGTTTTTGGTTACTTTTTCAGTTTTGTTTAGTGCTGTTTGGAGTTAATGTCATCCAGGAAGGGTAAATGCGAGTGTGGGAGACTGATTCCCCATAAAGACCGTCACGATAAGTGTCTTTTTTTGCCTTGGTGCTGCTCACAACCTTACGTTTTGTTCAATTTGTCAGGCGTTTGTCCCCAAAACTCTTTATAGTAGGCTTTCTTCCCTTTCCTTGTACCTTGAGAACCAGTGGCTTAAGCTTCTTGCTGCGAGTACTGTGGATGGAACTAACTGCCCTGAGGGTCAGCCGTCTGGGGAGAAGGTGCATAAAGTAACGCCGGAATCTTCAGCTGTCCAGCCACTGCCGGGTGTATCTCCTGAGGTTATTATGCACCCAGAGGCTCACCCGGTTGTTGTTCTACCACTTCTGGCTTGGTGGTTGGTGAGGATTTGGCAGGCAGCACGTCCGACGAGGCTTTGCAGGCATCCATTTTGGGTGTTCAGAGGGAACCATGGTTGACTGTTTCTGAGGGTTTAATAGGGTTCCGCAGTTTCCCTTTTGGGAAGAGGTTCCTACTGTAGTTGGGGAATGTCATTCTGAGTCTGGGCCTTCTCAGGTTTCCAGGACGGCTGTCCCTTTGAAGAAGAAAGAGAAAACTAACCATGTCTCTTCTGCTCCTAGGAATCCACAAAGTGAGTGGCAGGCCTTTACTCAGGGGTTATTTAATGCTTTACTGTCATTGCGGCCTCCTCAAGGGGTTTCAGTTCCTGCTCCTCCTTGATCTGCGTCTTCCCCTAAAAGGTCCAGAGAATTCCATTCTTCTGAGGTGGGATTTTAATGATGACTCCCTTGCTTATTCTGCGCAGATTCCTTCTCCTTTAGACTACAGGTCTGATGAAGAGGATTCTCATACTCTTGATAATCCCTCTGAGGAAATTCCTTTGGGGACATGATCTATAGGATGATGAACTTTTTTAAGTGGGATTGTGCCCAGGTTTCGGATGTCCATCAGATACCATGAGTTACTGCAAATGGAATCTCCTAAACCTGCGGCCATTCCGTCTTGCCTGCTTTATTGGATGTTTTTCCACTGCCTCTAAAGCGCTGGATTCTCTGCCCCCCTGCTCCCAGGAAGTCTGATAGGTTTTACATGGTGCCTGAGGATTGTTCCTTTTTGTTTAATGTCCTGCTGCTGACCCCCCTGTGGTGTTTGTAGCCTCTGATAAGCCATCTCAATTGCTTCCTTTATCCAAGTTACTGCCTTCTGGGAAGGAATAGTAGGAACATGGATAGGCTGGGTAAGAAGGTTTATACTTCCTGTACCCTGGCTTTTAGGGCTATTAATTATCAGACCCATATTTCTAGGTATGTCTTGGCTCTTCTTTCTCAAGCCTGTCAGGTTCTTTCTGATCTTCCAAACTCTGAGGGTAAATGTTCTGCTCTTTCCTTGCTTGGGACTTTCTGTCAGGTAGTTTGGCATTCTATCAAGTGTAGTTATGATTCTGCAGATGCCTGTTCAAGGGCTGCTGCTTCTGGTTCGGTTCTGAGGAGATATTCCTGGCTTCGGCTTCAACCTTTGCCTGATGATATTAAGGCTAAGTTGCTAGATGCTCCTCTGGATAATTCTCTTTTGGCAAAGTGGCTGCTGGTTTATTTAAGTCTCTTTAGGACAAGGGGAATGCTTTACAGGAGCTTAAGCATGTCTTTGTTTCTCCTGTGCCTAAATTTCAAATGAACTACCTTTCTAAGCCAGCCTTTGTTCATAGGCAGTCTTGCCCTCCTTCTAAAGGTAAAAAGGGTAGTAAACAGACTCCTCCTGCTAAAGCCACTCAGACTGCAGGGATTCTAAAGCCTTCCTTTCCTGACAAACCAGGTACTGCCTGACTATCCACCCATTCCCAGCCAAATTCCTCTCTCTCTTCGCCTCTCTCTCTTCCTATTTGGCTCCGGATCACCCAGGATTCTTGGGTTTTGTCAATCATTCATCAAGGGTACTTCATGGTCTGGATTTCCCATCCTCCTTTTATGGGCATTTCTCAGCCTGCTCTGGAACAGCTTCCTTTTTTCCCCAGAGGTTCTTTGGTACCTCTTGTCTCAGGGTACTATTCAAGAAGTGCCAGTGTCCCAAAGGGGAAAGGGTTTTATTCCAGAAAGTGCACAGAAAAGAAGGTACTTTGAGACCTATTCTAAACCACTCCCATCTGAGCACCTTTCTAAAGGTGCCTTCCTTTCGGATGCTGTCCCTTCAGTCCTTTTTTCCTCTCTTGCTCCTTCAGGCCTTTCTGGTGTCTCTGGACCTCAAGGATTCTTATCTCCATAATCCGATCCATCCTCTTTTCAGGAGATTTTTGCGTTTCTCTGTTGCTTCCTGTCATTTTCAGTTCTCTGCTTTGCCCTTTGGCCTTTCTACTGCCTCAAGAGTGTTCATCAAATGCCTTGCTCCTGTGATTGCCTTTTGCAGGCTTCGAGGGATCCAAATCTTTCTTTATTTGGATGACCTGCTGATTCAGGCATCTTCTCCAGAGATCCTTTTGCAAAATCTTCATTTTACCATTTTTCTCTTCTTCAGAGCCTGGGATTCACAATAAACTTCAACAAGCCTTCCCTGATTCCTTCTGAAGATCATGTCTTTCTGGGTTACAGGTTTCAAACAGTGCCAATGCTGGCATCCTTGCCTCCTCCTTGGGCATTAACTCTCATTTCTTTCTTTCAAACTCTTCTTCCCCTTCCCTCTCCTCCTACCACCCAACACTACAACCTATGATAGATGCATTTATCTAGCCAAACTGGAGGTAAAGCTCTCTCCAACCATGACTGAACTTGACATTCAAGAGGAGAAGGGTAAACACTTGCACCACACCACACTTATCACATAGTCTCACTAAATCTACACCACCAAAATCCACACATAGAAACACAAAAACATTTGCAGAGGCTCTCAATAATAATCTGCCCAAGCAACAGAGACCTCCAAAGCAGAAATGCAAGCAACTTCCACCCCCCCAACACAACCCAAATGACACATAGCCCACAGACTCAGTGTGACACTCAACTACAGCCAATAAGGCAAAACAATGTAACTAACACACTAGTCGTAGGTGACTCTATAGTCAGGCACACTGATGTCCCACTCACCAGGCTAAACAAGGAGAAGGTTACTGTCAGCTGCCAGGATCTGCCACATAACCCACGCACTCAGGTCACTCCACAGCAAGTACAAATATGACTCTGTCATTGTCCATGTTGGTGTGAACAACCTGAGACATACCTCCCTGGACTACATGAAAAGAGGCATGGAAGAGGTCTCCGATCTTGTAGCCCAGGCTGGTATGACCCTAGCCCTGAGTAGCATTCTGCCATCGCCCAGAATGATACCGCAGTACAAGGACAAAATGATTGACTTCAACAGTTGGCGAAGCTTCTGGTGTCATTCTAAGGGGATCCATTATCTGTCTGCTTGGGATGACATAGTCGACAGACCACGATGCTTTGCCAGAGATGGCCTGCACCTGTCCCTCTGGGATTATGGATACTGGCTAAGGCTCTTGCCGTCCCTATAGTGCCTTTTTTAGGCAAGGTTCAAATGACAAATTCACCACCGAAACAAGAACAAGCAAGCAAAAACTGAGGGTAATGCTACTCCATGCTAGAAGTCTAAATCTCAAAATGCGCTCACTCGAGGCACTCCTTAAAATAGAGAACATTGATATCTGTGCAGTGACTGAGACCTGGTTCAAGGCTCTAGAGAGCACCCCTGCACTACCAGGCTATAACTCATACCACAATTTCGGCCATGTAACCTGGACCGGAACACCAAAGGCGGAGTGTCCATATTCATTAAGGATATCTACACGTCCAGGCTAGTTGCTCAGCATAATGCATCCAAGGTTATCTAAGTGCAACTAACTCTGGGCAAAACTGCAATCCAAATTGTAGCTTGCTATAGATCCCCCACCATGCAACAAGATTTCCACTCCTCTTTTCTTGATGTACTGGAAAATATTAGGGTTCAACCAAACACCCTAATAATGGACGATTTCAACTACCCTACCATTAAATGGGAAAACACAACATTTTCTGGAATTCATAAACTCCAATGCCCTGGATCAACTTATCCACAACCCCACCAGGGGCAACAATATCCTAGACCTAGTCATTACCAGCATGAGTGACTGGTGTTCCACACCTGAAGTCAACTCCTCGTTGGTCTGATCCGACCATAAGCTAATCACCCTTGATATCCACATCCCGCCCCCACCCCACATTAAGGAAACCATGGTAAAACATTTCTTCAAAGCCAACTTCATGCTTCTTCAGACAGAAGTGGTGAACTTCATGACATCCATGCAGATGGACAGTATAGTTACGACTGCTGAATCCTACACAAATGCATTCTATAAGCACTTACACGAGTTCATGGATCGTGCTATCCCAAACAGATCCAAGACACTATCCTCCAAAAAAAGGAAGCCAATCTGGTGGCCCCTGCCATAAACAAACTGTACAACAGAAGGAAAAAAATTGTTGCAAAAGAGAGTAAAATCCCATGAGTGGAGGAGCTCCCTGGTCAGCCTCGGTAAGAAGCTGAGATCCCTTATAAGATCCTCCAAAGCTAGCTACGAAAACAAAATCACCACTGATTCTAAGGACAGCCACAAAGCATTCTATAGCCATGTCAAGAATCTCAATGGCAACACCCAGATCTGCTCTGAGTTACAGCACAATGGCACGCAAATTACAGAACCAACTGATATTGCCAACATCCTGGCAGGTTCAGTGCTAACTTCACCCCCTAAAGGGCCCATATCTATACAGGAAGAATGCAGAGTCCTTGTAATCACAACTACACAGGTAAAAGCTGCACTCTCTAAAGCCAAAAACACAGCATCCATGGGACTGGACAACATCCCTGGCTGCATTTTACACAAACTTCAGAACAAACAGGCTCCCCACCTAAGCACCATGTTCAGTCATAGCCTCACATCAGGCTTTGTGCCCACTGAATGGCATACAGCAACAGTTATCGACTCCACAAAGGGGGAGCCACCACTGATCCTGGGAACTATCGCCCTATTAGCCTGATGAGCCTAGTCTGAAAGGCCATGGAATGTCTCATCATGGAACTCGTACACAAAGACATTGGTAACCTCCAAACTTTGGATCCCACCCAGTGCGGGTTTGTGAAAGGCAGATCATGCCTCCTGAACCTGATCGACTTCTTTGAGGCAGTCACCAAAGCCATAGATGAGGGTAAGGTAGTTCACACAGCCTATCTTGACCTCACCAAGGCTTTTGACACCATCCCCCATTCTGGAATTAAACTCACTAAACTAGGTATAAATCCCTACATCACAAGATGGGTTGCCAACTGGCTCACTGACAGAACCCACACTAAAAGTTGCACACTCCAAATCTGACCTCAAACCAGTGACAAGTGGAGTACCACAGGGTTCAGTCCTGGGACCTCTCCTGTTTGGTATCTACTTCTCTGAAGTACAGGCTAACACAGAAGGCCTCTGGCTAACGAAGTTCGCAGATGGCTGCAAACTAGGAACCACAGTAGAGTTCCCAAATGATGTGGAAATCCTACAGAAGGGCCTCGCTGAGAGAGATGCCTGGTGTCAGAGCCATGGCCTCAAGCTCAATGCCAAAAAGTGCATTGTCATCCCCTTTGGTAAAAACTCTGTACCCATGAACTGCTACATAGACAGCAGTCTACTTAACACTGAATGTGTGATAAGAGACCTTGGGACCCAGGTGGACAGTAGTCTGTCCTTTGATAGTCACATCACCACAGTAGTCAGGAAGTTCTTCTACGTGGCACACCTCATCTTAAAAGGGTTCTCATCCAGGAAAAAAGAGGTCAGAGTTCCCCTCTACTTGACACTCAGTAAACACATTCTAGAGTACAACGCCCCTTTTGGAATGTACCTCACAAGACATCTGCAGCAGCTGGAAAGGCCACAGAAGTACCTCACAAAGAGGATTGCTGACCTCAAACAAATGCCCTACACTGACTGTCTCAAAAAACTCCAGCTTTACTCTGTAGTATGTCACCTACTCCGAGGTGATCTCTGCCTAACATATAAAGCTATGTCAAACCCAGAGCTGTTGGACATGATACACCTAAAGAAATCCCAATCCCTCCGAGCTACACGCTCTAAGGACCTAAACCTTGTCACCACAATAAACAGGACATGCTGGAGGAATAGATTTGTCCCAGAGACTTCCCATACTCTGGAACAGGCTACCCATCTATGTCAAGCAAAGTTCTTCATTAGCACTCTTCAAGAAAAATCTTGATGAGTGGATGGGAAATAGGAAATACACCCCGGGGATCACTTCTGTGGCTCTGCTCGACAGTGTTACAGGAAAATAACTTTCTTGGGTGGCTTAAGCCAGGGAACCTTGTTGGTTAGGCTTACGTAGGCCCTTGGGCCAATAGCCTAGTACCTACCTATGAACCTATGAAGTTCTAGGAGAAAGTGTTTTCAGAATGAAAGTGAGAGTTAAAGAAAATGTTAATAATAGGAAAAGAAGTAATGAATATGATTTTGAAAGAAAATGTAATAGCAAGACAGACTAGTAATGTGACTTGACAAAGGCAAGTTAAGTCATGAAGCAATATGGAAGATTCTAGAGACATATGGCATAGGAGAAAAAAATGATTGTTATAAGAATATCCTCTGAAATGTCATGGGTGAAAGTTATGGTAAACTGATGGTTGGCAGAAAAAATAAAAATGAGAGGAATTAAATAAGGATGTCCATGAACTATGAGTTATACTGATAATGAGTATATTAATTGAAATGTGTATGTATGAAATTAAAGTGGTAAAATGGGAGATGGGAAAAGAAGTTATAATACTGATTTATCTGTACTATGCAGCTGATTTAGTGATTGTGGATAAAAATTAAGATAAGGACAGGTGAAGTGTGGTACAAGTGGAGGAATTATTAAAGAACACTGGGATGTACTTTAAAGATCATGTTCAATACATTTTCCATACTTCTAAGACTTGCCTTGAAACACAGCACACCTTCATACTGACATTCTTTGAAACACTGCAAGAAATTAACTTTATTTAAAACAGACAGATTTATTTAACATTTGTTAACTGGGAAAGTCTGACTTGGAACAAAGCCAATTTTCAGCGGTGGCCCAGGGAGAAATGCTCCAGATGCATGTCTTTGTAATGTGGGAGGAGAACAGAGCACCCAGAGGAAACCCACACGAATGCAGGGAGGACATGCAGACTCTGCACAGAAGGCACCTCAGCTGAGAATCGAACCGGAGAACCTCTTGCTGCGAGGCGACAATGCTACCGCTGCACCACTGCGCCATCCTGTTTACAATTCTTTACAAATTAATACTGCCCCCCCCCCCACACACACACACACACACAGCTGTTCGCAATAACAGACTGTGAAGATCAAAGCAAAATAATAATCCTGGGGCTTACTATTTACAAAAATGATCACTAGTTTCCATAAGCACCCAAAATGGCATCATTAACATGCAGCAATTTTCCCCTATCAGAAAAACAGAATATTAGAGCAGTCACACTGGACTTCCATATACTGCTGAAATTTTAAAAGTTTGTTTTTGTCTTTTCTTGGACTAAAAACACATTTTTATAAACTGGTAAGCACCAGCATAAAGATGTGCTGTGTTTCAAGGTAAGGTTTTTTAGAGGGATGGAAAATATATTATACATCATCTACAAATAAAGCAAAAAGTAATGAAGTTTCTGAAATTAAGTACATAAGTAGAATATATTATTTTATGAAGGAAATAAGTGTATTAGTACTGAAATTTGGACAGTATGAAAATGTAACAGAAGAGTGGAAAATAATCTTGGAAGAAATAAAACTTGTTATGGTGAAAATGTTTTAGTCGATCATTTAACAAAAAAAGTTTATATGTTAAATATGTGCATATTGGGAAAACTAGCATATTTGGGGATATACATGGTTCTAACTGAAATGGTGAAAGAGATGTTAGAAATATTTTATTTGAGGGGTCAAGACTAAATTTGATGATATACAATAAAAAAGAAAGATATAAATCTAAAAATTCCTGCAGGGTACCTAGCATCCATGTACTCTGGGTAATACAGACAGTGAGTGACAGAGGTGCAAATGATGGGAAAGGTATGAATATGTATTATGGAAATATGAAGGAAGGAAAAAATATGGAAAAACAAAAAAGATGGAAGGAAAAGAATATGTTAAAATTATGGAAAGTGAAAACTAAAGAGATTGATGAAAACAGAAAATTATAGCATACTAATATTATGGAGAAATATTATATGGTTTATCCTTGGAAGTAATTAATAGAAAATGTAAAAAAAATGTTATAAAGAATAGAAGAAAAAGGTTTTAGAATATTTATGAAGTAGTGGATTTCTGGAGGAGAAATATGAAATGTATATATGGTACTTAAAGAAAGAAAATCTGATGTGTGTTATGAGAGAAACAACAAAGCATTCCCAGAAAATCATTAAAGGGCCTAGCATGAGTTATGCAGCTTACATTAGAAAGGCCCTGCTCCCATGTTGTGGTAATTTGCAATTCAGAGGCATGTTAGCTATGATGAGGTAAAACCTCATTGTTGGCTAATTTGCATATCTCTGAATCACTGCGACTACCATGATGTGCATGCAGATCATTGCTGATCTGAGCATTACAGTAGTGAACTGTTGCTCATGCAGGTATTAGCATTCCTCCCATAGCCACAGAAGTACACATTCAAACACACTACAGTCCCTGTCCCCCTGACTTGTATTCCTCCTATGGATCCCACACCCTGTAACCACCATGACAGTTAATATGTCATTATGGCATATCTGTAGAATCCCTTGTGTCTAGTGCCCCCCGATCCCAGATCTGATGCCAGTGCCATGAAAGCTCTTAAGTAAATAGTCATCCTTAGTGTGTAGTGACTCCCCCACCCTGATCCCCACGGTGATGTCAGTGCCATGAAGACAAGTAAGTAGTCATTCCTGGTGTCTAGTGGATTCCCCCACCCCCTATTCCTATATTGATTTTGTTGGTGTGACGGCACTCGGGTGAACATTTATCCCTGGTGTTTAGTGGCTCCCCCCAATCCCCATACCAGTGTTGTGGTAGGTTGTTGAATGCAGCCTTTTGGCTGTGTTTAACACCACAACATGGTGTGGCCAGCTGTTAATGATCTACATGGCTGAAGGATTTCTTGAATCACTCTGTATGTCGATACCTTCTTGAAGATGGCTCTGGAAGAAAGTGCACATGGCTAATAAACATATGCCTCTCTCCTGGACTGCTTCATTAGCATTTGGCATAGCCACGGTGCTGTATGTCTTTGCCCTGCAGCACCATGTTAGGGTGGTTGCTGAATAGCAAAAGAGTACCCCATGACGTGTACATGTCACAGTACCTTTATGAATACCCCCCCCCCCATTTTTATAATGTAAAAAAAGAATATTTTTGGACAAGTTTTGAAAAGGAATATAAAAGAGAAGGAAATTAAAAATATAAAAATTGATACAATATGATATGGAAAGTATGTAAAAGAGAAAAATTTGAAACTGAAAAATGGAACAAAATATTGTCCGTAGCAGTCTGGATATTAAGAAAAAGAAGGTATGATGGGTTATTTTATAATAAAAATAGAGATGATAAAGATATTCTAGATTAAATTAAAAAATGGTTGAAGAAAGGCTGGGGATAGATAAAGACTAAAAAAAATAGTTAATTTGGGTTAGAATACTCAACTTTATGTTTCTTTTTCTGTGTATATTATATTCTAAGGTTTAAAAATGAAAAATAGTAAGATATATGTTATAAATATGAATTTGTAAATGTAAAGAAAAATAAATAAAAGATGTAAATAAATAAAGCAACCCCTATTGTTTTTGATAAGTCCCATGAGATATTTTACATCCACCTGAGCTACCACCAATGCAGGCATATAAGGCTTTAGTTTAACATCTCATCTGAAGAATGGCCTCCTGTATGTTATACCTACTTCACCAGATATCACATGAGAGTGTTCCAGTGGATATTATGTATGTAATGGTCCCAAATATCAGATCCTGTGACATAGCCTAGTACTTACCTATGAACCTATCTGCCCAAGGGGATTTATAAGCCTAGCCAGTGTGTTGGCTTTCGCCACCCCCTTAGATTAGTTCCCTGTGCCTCTGACCAGCAGAGCCATTAGTTCCCTGCGCCTCTGTCCAGGAGAGCCAGTGCAGTGAACCCTGGGGTAAATTTTCTGTTTCCCATCCACCTGTTGAGGTTTCTGTTGAAGAGTGCTAGTGAGGGGCTCTGCCTGATGTATATTGGAATCTTGTTCCAAAGCTTGGGGAGTCTCTGGGTCAGGAATCTGTCCCTCCAGCATGTCCTATTTATCATTGTGGTAAGGATTATATCCCTAGAGCGTGTGGCTCTCGGGGATTTGTTTTTTTTTAGGTGGAGCATATCCATCAATTCTGGGTTGGACATGGCCTTGTATGTCAAGCAGAGATCACCTCTGAGTAAGCGGTATGCAACTGAGTACAGCCGGAGTTTCTTTAGTCGGGCTGCATAGGTCATCTGTTTGAGGCCAGTAATCCTCTTGGTGAGGTACTTTTGTGGTCTTTAGAGCTGTTGCAGGTGTCTTGTAAGGTACATCCCAAATAGGGCGTTGTATTCTATAATGGGTCTAATAAGTGATGAGTAGAGAGGCACAATAACCTCCTTTTGTTCTGGATGAGAACCCTTTTGAGATTAGGTGGGCCACGTAGAAGGATTTTCTAACCACCTTGGCAATATGATTATCAAAGGAGAGATTGCTATCTACTTGGGTCCCCAGATCCCTTATTACTTTTTCTGTATTTGGGGGACTACCACCTTTGTGGTAGTTCACGGGTACTTTGTTTTTTCCAAAGGGGATGACTATGCACTTTTTGGCATTCAGCTTGAGGCCATGATTTTGACACCAGGTATCCGTCTCAGTGAGACCCTTCTGGAGGGTGTCTGTATCAGCTGGAGAATCAGTTATGGCCCCCAGTTTGCAGTCGTCTGCAAACTTGGTCAGCCAAAGGCCTCCTGTGCTTGTGTGTACCTCTGAGAAGTATATACCGAACAAGAGGGGTCCTAGGACTGAGCCCTGGGGGATGCCACTTGTAACCGGTTTAGAGCCAGACCTAGAGTCTGCAACTCTCACCATGTGGGTTCTGTCCGTGAGCCAATTTGCAACCCATCTCATGACGTAGGGGTTAATGTTCAGGTTGGTGAGTTTGTCTATAATACCAGAATGGGGAATGGTGTTGAAAGCCTTTGCGAGGTCTAGGTAGGCTGTGTGGACCTCCTTACCCTCATCTAATGCCTTGGTAACTGTCTCAAAGAAGTCCACCAGGTTTAGGAGGCATGATCTGCCCTTAACAAAGCCAAACTGGGTGGGGTCCAAAGTTTGGAGGTTCCCAATGTCTCTGTTAATGAGTTCCATGATGATGTGCTCCATAGCCTTGCAGATCAGGCTAGTCAGGCTTATAGGGCGATAGTTCCCAGGGTCCATTGTGGCACCACCTTTGTGGAGTGGGATAACTGTTGCTGTGCGCCACTCTGTGGGTACTTAGCCTGTAGAGAGGCTGAGTTTGAACAGTGTGTTTAGGTGAGGGGTTAGTTCATTTTGGAGCTCTTGGAAGACACGGCCTGGGACACCGTCCGGTCCCATTGAGGCTGTGTTTTTGGCTTCGGATAGGGCTGTTTTAACCTGTGTGTCGGTGATTGCCGGGGCCTTACATTCTTCTGGTATGGTTATGGGCCCTTTGGGGGGTGAGAGGGGTGTGAAGTTTGCACTGAACCTATCTACCAAAATGTTGGCAGTATCAGTCGGTTCAGTGTATTTTGTGCCATTCTGCACCAACTCAGAGCAGATCTGAGAGTTTCCACTTAGGGTCTTGACATAGCTAAAGAACTCTTTGTGGTTATCTTTGGAGTCCTTGGCAATTTTTCTTTTGAAGCTAGCCTTGGATGATTTAATGAGGGATCATAGTTTCTTGCTGATGCTGATCGGGGATGACTTTCCTTCTAGGGATTTTGCTGTCATCTGTACTAGTTTTTTCCTCCTATTGTAGAGCCTGTTTATGGCAGGGGTCCACCAGACTGGTTTCCTTTTCTTGGAGGAGTAAGTCTTGGTTTAATTGGGATAGCACGATCCATGCATTCCTGCAGATGATCATAGAGTGCCTTTTTATAGGTTTCAGCAGCTTGGACAGCATTATCCATTGGCATGGGGGGCTGTGAACCTTTCCACCTCGGTCTTAAGCAAAGTGAAGTTTGCTTTTGAAAGGTTTTTCACTGTGGTTTCCTTGATTAGGGTTGGGGGCGGAATGTGAATATCCAGAGTGATTAGTCTATGGTCTGATCTAACCAGCGAGGGGTTGACGTCAAGTGTGGAACACCGGTCGCCTATGTTGGTGATGACCAGGTCCAATATGCTGTTCCCTCTGGTGGGGGTGTTGACCAGTTGATCCAGGGCGTTCGAGTTTATAAATTCTAGGAAGCGTTGGGCAAGGGAGTTAGTAATTGAGTAGTTCTCCCAGTTAATGTTTGGGTAGTTGAAATCACCCAGTATAAGGGTGTTTGGTAGGACCTTCATATTTCCCAGTTTCTCCAGAAATGCGGAATGGGGGTCCTGGGTCATGGTGGGTGATCTGTAGCAAGCTACAATTTGGATTGCAGTTTTGCCTGTTGTTAGTTGCACTTGGATGATCTCTAATGCATCGTGCTGCGCCACTAACCTGGAGGTGTGAGTATCCTTGATGAATATGGATACACCCCCGCCTTTTGTGTTTCGGTCGGGTTCTGTAGCCGAAAGGTATGGTATGAGTTATAGCCTGGTAGTGCTGGGGTGCTCTCTGGAGCCTTAAACCAGGTTTCTGTAATTGCACAAATATCAATGTTCTCCATACTGAGGAGTGCCTCGAGTGCATGCATTTTGAAGTTTAGACTTCTGGCGTTGAGTAGCATTACCCTCAGTTTTTGGTTACTTGTGCTATTTACAGTGGTGGGTTTGTCATTTGAGCCTTGCCTAAGAAAGGCACTATGGGGCGGCAAGAGCCTTTGCCAGTATTCGAAAGCCTAAGGGTGACCGGTGCAAGCCATCTCTTGCGAAGCAATGTGGCTTGTCGAGCATGTCATCCCAGGCAGACAGATACTGTATCCCCTTTGAATGACACCAGAAACTTAGCCAATTGTTGAAGTTGATAATTTTTTCTTTATACTGTGGCATCATTCTTGGTGAGGGTAGGATGCTACTCAGGGTCAGGGTCATACCTGCCTGGGCTACATGATCAGAAAGCTCTTCCATGTCTGTTTTCATGTAGTCCAGGGAGGTACATCTCAGGTCATACACCAACATGTACAATGACACAGTCATATTTGTACTTGTTCTGGAGTGACCTGAGTGCTTCTGTTATGTGGCAGATCCTGGCGCCCGACAGGCAGCTAACTGTAACCTTCTCCTTGTCCAGCCTAGTTAGTGGGACATCAGTGTGCCTGACTATAGAGTCGCCTATCACAAGTATGTTGGGTATGTTATTTTACCTTAAGGGCTGTGACTGCATGGCACACTGATTATGTGAAGTATGTGTTTCATGGTTGGTGATGGGTTGTTGAGGTTGCTTGAATGTCTGCTTTGGAGGTCTCTGTTGCTTTTGCAGATTTTTATTTAGAGCCTCCAAGTATGTTTTTGTGTCTTTTTGTGTGTTATTTGCCTGTGTTGGTTTGTTAGGTCTGTGTGAGACTGGTGGTGTGTTGCAAGTATTACCCTTCTCCTCTTGACAGTCCGTTACAGTCTGGGGTTGAGAGAGCTTTGCCTCCAGTCTGGCTGTATAATTGCATCTCTCGCATATATTAGTGTTTGGTGGTAGGAGGAGAGGGTTGTCTTTGTACATGAGGCAGTTGTAACATTGCCTCAAAATGCCCAGATTCACCAGTTGGACTGGAGAGTACACTGGAAACTGCCCTTTGGACATGCCTGAATAGGTAGAGTGAGCTGTTTTTCTGATTGACTGGTGTGGACGAATAGAGAGCCTTGTCCTTCTGGACAGTTTAAGGAGGGCTAGTGCTAAGGGTATTTAGTGTTTGTTATGAGTTTTAAGCAAGTGCTGGGCTGTAAAATGAATGCTTTGAGTGCTAAAGTTGAAGGATTGTCTAGTTCCAAGGGAAAAACTGAAGAGTAGACTTTGTGGAGTCGGGAATAGTTTAACCCTAGCTAACCGGTGCGCAAAACAGCGCAAATGCGTTTTTTATATCAGAAAGATTAAAAAGATGAAAATTAGCCCAAAATGGCCATTAAAACTACAGTTTCTGGGCAGAAACCACTCCTCCAAGGGCACGTAGGCTGTTCAGAGCTCCCCACTCTCATTGGTGAACAAAGAAGCTTCCTTTTTACCCAAGAAAGGTATGGCCAGACACAGAAGCTTAAACACAGTCCAGGTATCAGCAGGTATCTGAAACTGGACTTTTCTAGCTTAGTAAGGTGGGAAAATAGCCAGATTTTTTTTTTTTCAAGAAAACAGTAGAAACAAATGCAAAAACACTTTTATAGTGCAGTAATGGCTGTCACACTTGAGTGGCAAGCCAGTAACAGTTAAAAATAAAATTTACAACAAAAAACAAATTTTAAAGTGCAGGCACAAATAAATGCAATTTCAGTATAAAATGAGTGTTCTGAGAATCAATAAATGCCAGAAAATGAGCATTTAGGTGGAAATAGCAATCAGCAACAAGAAAAACAAAAAAATGGTACTTAAACACTCCAAAGTGTCTCCTTTTGTCTCTCTGGTGTTGTAGGTCTCTACAGGACATCTGGGCAGGATCTGCTGAGCTTATACAAACACAAAAACCGTGCAAATGCGGGTTTTATATAAGTAAGATTAAAGAGATAGAAATTAGCCCAAAATGGCCAATAAAATTACAGTTTCTGGGTAGAAACCACTCCTCCAAGGCAGGTAAGCTATTCAGAGCTCCCCACTCTCACTGGTGAACAAAGAAGCTTCCATTTGAAAGGTATGGCCAAACACAAAAGCTTAAACGCAGTCTAGGTATCAGCAGGTATCTGAAACTGGACTTTTCTAACTTAGTAAGGTGCGAAAATAGCAAGAATTTGTTTGTTTTTTTTTCAAGCAAACAGTAGAAACAAATGCAAAAACATTTTTATACTGCAGTAATGGCTGTCGCACTTGAGTGGGAAGCCAGTAACAGTTAAAAATACAATTTACAACAAAAACAAATTTTAAAGTGCAGGCACAAATAAATGGAATTTCAGTGTAAAATGAGCGTTCTGAGAAACAATAAATGCCAGAAAACGATCGTTTAGGCGGAAATAGCAATAAGCAACAAGAAAAACAAAAAAATGGTACTTAAACACTCCTCTCCTTTTGTCTCTCTAGCATTGTAGGTCTCTGCAGGACACCTGGGCAGGATCTGCTGAGCTTATACAAACATAAAAACTGTGCAAATGCGGTTTTTATATCAGAAAGATTAAAGAGAAAGAAATTAGCCCAAAATGGCCAATATATCAATATTTCCAGATTCTGCAAATTTCTCACACATTGGTGGATTTTGTGGATTTATCTAAACTGTTTTGTATGAGGTAGTCCATTCCAAGTTCCTATTCCACTCATGGCAGTCACCACAGGCACTTCAGCCTTAAGATGGGAGGGTACTATCGAGGCAGACTGTTCAAGGTGTCTGGACACAAATCCAGGCCTGTCTATACATCAGTAATCTGAGTGTGAGGGCAGTCCTACTTATCTTTCAAGCATTTAATGACTTCCTGCCCCAGGATATGATAGCAAAACACTTTGACAACACAGAAGTAGTTTGATATATCAGCCAGCAAGGGTGACCCACTCTTATCCCCTTCTACTGAAAAGCAGCAATGGTTTTGGAATGGTCTGTGTCATCCAACCATAATCCAGGGGAAGCCAACTCACTTGTGCAGTGGCTCCGCCATCATCTGCTGATGTCACAGCAGTGTTTCCCTCAACCAGGCAGTAGCATGGGCTGTTCAATAGCTGGGAAAGCCTTGCTGTAATCTTCCTGCACCTTCTTTTCTCTCATTTCTCTGAGGGAACACCTCAGAAATGCTGTCATACAGAAATGGCCCACTGGAGTCCCCTATATTTTCCCTCTGTTTTCTCCAATGGTGAGATTTCATGTAGAAAGCAAAGCAAAAGAAGTCCATTGTCTTTCTAACAGTTCCATCTCAGCCTTAGTAGGTGCAATTCTTCCTGTCTACATCTTTTCAGGACTTTGTTGTCTCATCAATCCAGCAAGTCTCTGCCAAGACCTCTATTCCCTTTGTCTACCTGCATGTTTTTCTACTTCAGTTGACAGCCAGCAACCCTGATTTTCTCTCTCTTGTAGTGCAAATCATGTCATTCCTGAAATTTAAGGCCTGAATTCGGAAACAAATAGATCAGTGCATTAGGAAAATTTGCACAATAGACAGTGATACACAGAGTGAGTTAATTCAGACACATGGGTAGTGCTGTCGCACAATCTAGCAAAATTGTGTGGTCAGCTTAATTTGCTAATGGACACAGGCAGCCTGTAAATGGTTCATCTCCCAGGCCCCTGCTTGTAAACATTTAACCTCCCAAGCCCCTGCTTACACTTATCAAGGGTACCAGAACTTGTCAGAGATTTGGGATGCATAGGTAGGCTTAAAAAGGCCCATGTGGTCATTAGCCAAGTACACACCTATGAACCTATAATGACCATATGTGATATGAAAATGAGCAAAATTATGGTAATTAACTTATTTGTGAATCCATATAAAGATATGCAATATGGCAGACTGATTCAGAAAAATATAGAAATTGTGGTGTGGTCACCAGCGAGTTTGTGCACCATGGTTTCTTTGTGAACAGGGAACCACACTAAGATGCTAGGAGTAGCAGGCATATTAGCCAAACAGTATATTCTAGAGCCATTTTTGGGCCATCACTGTCCATGTTGAAGGATCTGACCACACCTAAAATACCATCATCTCTACAAAAAGGACATAGTCAAAACCTGTCATGTGGACAGATACACCATACAGGAACTTGTGGACATGGAATTCCAAGATGTTTGTGGTGTACTGATCGCTGTTGACACTAAGGTATGTGTAGCATTGATTATCCTTGCTATGGGAACTTCCACCAGTCATTAGGTAACATGATGCTATACCACTTCTTTGATGTTATGCTACAGCATGAGGAGGAGCATATGTGGTTCCCATGGATTACACAGGAGAGAAAAATCACTGTGTGGGCATTCTACAAAACAGGCTGCTTCTGTGAGGATCTGTATGCTATTTATTTCAACCATATTGCAATTAAGGCCTTTTCTGGTCCACATGGATACCACTATATCAGAGGAATGGTTTTCACTCCGACTGCCAGGTGATGTGCAACACACAGGGTGTTTGTATCTATGCACCATCAAGGTAGTCCTTATGATTCCCATGTTTGGCACATATTCCACCCGATACTATCAAATCATGTGGGATGACTTCACAGAAAGACATCTTGGTGGTGATATTGAGTATGTCCTAGAGCCATGGCTTATGTCACTGATACACAACACACAGAGCATGGCTGAGATGCAATAAAATACTGCACTGTCTCAAACCCATATCATTATTGAGCAGGTTAAACCTGGTGGACTCCTTCGAAAATGTCACTAGATCCATAGACGAAGGCAAATCTGTGCATACAGCTTATTTTGACTTAGCCAAGGCCTTCAACACAATCCCCCATTTGGGCATCATTGATAAACTCTCCCAGTTGAATATCAACCCTTATATTGTGAGGTGGGTTACTAACTGGCCCACCGATTATATCACACTCAGTCAAAGTTGGAGACTTTACCTCAACCAGCATAAGCGTCACCAGTGGGGTTCCACAGTTGTCAGTGCTAGGCCCCCTATTGTTTGGAATATACTTCTCAGAAGTTTAAGCCAAAACAGAGGGGCTGTGGCTGACTATGTTTGCTGATGACTACAAATTAGGTGCAATCATTGAATTCCCAAATGAAGTCAGTATACTTCAAGAGGGACTTACACAAACCAATGATTGGTGCCAAAGCCATGCACTCAAACTCAAGGCAAAAAAATGCATT
The DNA here is from genome assembly GCF_019279795.1 of Protopterus annectens. NCBI lineage: Eukaryota > Metazoa > Chordata > Ceratodontiformes > Protopteridae > Protopterus > Protopterus annectens. The sequence continues at coordinate 116,055,821 of NC_056730.1, read as the reverse complement.
ATCATCCTCTTCAGTAAAAACAATATCCCTGCAGGCTATCATATAAATAATAATACCCTAAATAACAACTCAGTAGTAAGAGACTTGGGAACACAAGTTGACTGCAGCCTAAACTTTGACCGTCATGTATCTACTGTGGTAAGGAAGGCATTCTACGTCACACACCTCATTAGCAAAGGCATTGCCTCAAGAGTGAAACAGGTCATAACACCCCTGTACTTGAGCCTCATCAGGCCAATAATTGAGTACAGTGCTTCCTTTGGTATGCACCTTACCAAGCACCTGCAGCAACTTGAGAGACCTCGTTGCTTTCTGACCAAGGAAATTCAGGGTCTCCAGCACGTCATACATTGACAGACTGAAGTCACTGTCACTGTACTCAGTAACATACAGACTACTTAGAGGAGACTTGTGCCTGGCCTACAGAGCAATCTTGAATCCAAATCTAATGGAAATGCTGCACATCTGCAAGTCACATGGGACAAGGGTCACCCACTCCAGGGACCTTAACTTGGCCTGCGACATAAATAGGACCTGCTAAAGAGACAGATATGTCTCTCAGAGGTTGCCACTCCACTAGAATAGGCTGCCAGTTCACAACAAACAAAGACCCTCTATGACCCTGTTTAAGCATAGACTGGATGACTGGATGGGAAACCGTAAATTCCTGCCAGTGATTTTACCTTTGACCCTTCTAGATATGGGCAGTCATTACTCAGATCTCGAGTTTAGGCAAGATCCTTTATATTGAGTTTCTCTGGTATTATATTGGGCACATATGGCTAGGCTTAAAAAGACCTTCTGGTCAATAGCCCAGTAACCACTTCTGAACCTATGATGAAGGCCCACTTCTGATATCTAGAGTCCTCATACAGCACACTGCAGTATACTATGCAGACATGCAGCAAGATAGTTGTTGCCTGTGCAATTCTGCACAACATGGTGGTAGATAAACGGAGCAGGAGAAAGTCTTTCAGAAGACCAGACAGACCAGCCAGTGGTAGAGGAGCTGCCAGATAACTGTCAAAAATCCCAGCTGCAGGGGAAGACTGAGTGGCACAGGTGAGTGTAATATGCTGTGGCTCTGGCAAAGCCTGAGTCTGAAGTCTGGTCCACATCTATTCGTCCAATTGGACATGACAAAGAATAAAACCAATGCATGCAATAATACACCCAGGCTGTGCTGTTCAATCAATTGAACGACCACAATAAGCATTAAACATTACCTATATATGCTCACAGCAGTGAGAGCAGGACACAGTAGTCAACATATGCACAGGTGGAGTGAGATAAAGTAACAGGTATCAGCTATGGACATATAGATAGAAGGGGGACTAGGGATGTGGAAGGGAGTATATGACATGACTGAGAAATTGAGGGAAGCAAAGTAAATTGTGCAGGGAGGGGTTATTTCTTCCTGAAAGAGGAAGGTGTCCAAATGTAGTAGATACTTGCTCAATATGGTCATGGGTGGGGGTCCACTGTTGCAGACCACCATCACCACCATGTGGGAGCTAAACTAAATGCGTCATCATATGGCTGTGTTAGAGATGCACCATTTTGATTTCGCCTTATGGTGAAACAGCTTCTTCAGTTGTGCATGCACTGTAAGTACCTGTTTATGACCGATATTGTGGGATCCCAGGTGGGAATTACACAGAATATGGAAATCACTGATGCATTTCCTCTGAGTAATGACACTGAGACCAATAACTGCCAGTAAGGAGGAAGATAAACAACAGAACCTTGACTTACCTGGCTGTGCTTTGTGACTGACTACCATGTAGGCTACATCTCTGCAGGCTTCCATGTTATGCTACACAAGGCTTACCACTGGTGGATGATGTGGAGAAGGTTGCAGTACATGATCTTGACCTACCAGTGTGGGGGTTTATCCACAGTGGAAGCAGATGAGTGGCAGCCAAGGGAATAGTCTTTGCCCTGGCATGTAGAAGCAGATGGCCTATGGAGTTTGTGCAGTTACCCATGTATTTGTTCAGCTTGCTAATCAGGTGGGAATTTTTCATGTGCACTTGTCTCTTCTGCCATGATGGTATTGACATAATCCTAGCCCTAGATGACTGTGTTGCACATGTATTGTATAATGCCCACTGTAACTCCCAGTTCTGGCAATGAGTGAGAGACAAGGCACTAATGACCACAATCCCGTTGGTCCCAACTCCTGTCCCCATTGTCTGTGGTGTGTTGCTATTGCCACAGCATACACCTGGCCAGGGTGCTCCCTGTGCATGGGATGCTGGGCATAACCTGTCTTCCATGAGGTCTGGAGGGGTGAGTGGATTTCACAGGCAACAGAACTGTATCACTGGACATGTGTGGTATTTTGTCTTCCACAGTTACCACTGTCAAAAGAGACACTGTGCCCCCAGACTCTGCTAGTGTTAGATTGTCATGATCATCACTGTCTAATGTGAAACTGACATCAAGCATGCCTTGTTTCACAATAAAGGCCCATAACCATAGCACCTGTGGAAGCAAGCAAAGACCTGCTTATATGTGCCAATCCCATTTCCCAGTGTTGCAACAACAGTACAGATAACAGTTATGCACATAATGTAAACAAACATACTTTGTTGATATGCCGTTGTATCTGCATGCCAGATGTACCTGTACAGGAGAAATAATGGCATTTTGGATCCCTGACCTCATGGCACTGACATGCCCCAAAACACACGTTACTGGCATAAGGCAAAATCAACATAGTGCATCCCCAATGCAGCCATGTGATGATGCATCTAGTTTTCCTCCCACATGGTGGTGAGGGTGGTCTACAACAGTGGACCCCCACCCATGGCCATCCTCTCCTGCACAATTGTATGGACCGTTGAACAGACATTCAGGATCATAATAGTGACCATGCTATGGACCTGATGGGCTGTCCTATCATATAGCACTGTCCACAACTTGCTCATTCAACACACAGTCCTGGAAGGCCCATTTAGTCTTGTATGTGGTCAGAATCCAACATCCATGCTCATAGAGGGCCTACATTAGCACATCCATCTCTAGGAAGATTTATTGAGTGTATCTACTTGTAAATGTGAACACTCCCAAAACGTGTGCATCATCGTCGTCATTGTTTGTACCAGTCATGCATACATGTTTCAGCTGTGCAGTCATAAGTTACCTCACCTATCACACTCAAATAGGACACTTTCCCTTAATGGTCCAGTAAGGTAGCATGGCAGACTGTTTTGTGACATTCCCCATGTCATCAGCCTAAGCATACTTGTGCACAACAAAATGTGGCAATCGTGTCCCACATACTGACCTATGCCCAGTATTATCGGTTATACAGAGTGCATTCCCCACCCCCTCCACTATGTAATATATCTGATCCATGGATGCAGAGTTTCTGTATTGCAATGCACCCTACTCCATATGAGCCACCTACCAAGGGGCAAGGTGTACTTCATACCACCCCTCACCCATACATTTGGTGGACTACTGCTGCGTGCGTCTCTCATTTGTCATTTCAACTCCGGTCTGCTCCCCTTACCTCTGTCAGCAGGTTGTTGTGGAGCAACCTTCCCAACAGTAAAAAAAAATCCTTAAAGTTATCCAGTAACTCTCTCCAACAAACACTGGCCTGTATACCCTTACTACTGCAGATGTCAAACATTTCCTTACTGTGTAGACCAACATAAATATTTCCTTTGGGAGCCACTCAGTATTCCATAGAAAATTAGCTTGATGAGTACTACAATGGTGGTGACTACTTATATATTTGCTATTTCAGGGCTCATATTACAACAGTTATGATACAGAGACAATTTGGGAGCAATGACTCTAAAATGCACAGTACATTGCTGGTATGTATTGTGCTCTGAGGCTCATGTCTGCTCATGAATAAGCATCATTGACTGCACATGACTTCCACTGTGTTGTGAGCTTTTTGACATCCACCTTGTGACCCATAGAGGCACTATGTTACCAGTGTGGTCACTGATGTGGTATGTTTCAGCTAATAACTTGTTTCCATTATGTCTGGCCCCACCCTGGGCAGTACTGTTGTTGACTTGCAGTTTTATAGTGGCATTAAGTATGTCGCATTACCATTCTGCTCACTGAAGCATGTCATATTGTTCCCTCAAAGTGTGTGGACATGCATCTGATATCATTTTCCTCCTGATATCAACATAAGAAGGGCTATGACTTCTGATGGACTGGGTTTGGAAGGGGTCCTGCATGGTGCAGGAGAGAGAGACTAAAATATTTCTCTAATTTCTGTATCAGAATCAACTTGAATGCTGTTGGGGAACTTGTGTGAAGGCTGCCAGTGCAAGCTGAATGCCTGGCATTGCCTTGCCAGGGTGCATATCACCCACTCTAGTGAGCAGTGTCAGCATCATGACGGCAACCAGAAGAGGCACCAGCATGACTGTCTCCACCAAAGGGAAAAAGTGGTTAAGGAGAGGGAGCCAGAAATCTACAGTAAATAGTAACCAGTGGTTGCTTATACATAGGTGAACATTGTTGTTCAGCTATATGTTGACATTGATGTTCATGGACAAGTTTCTTTTTTGTTCTGTTTTTCAGCAGCTGGTAAGATAAAGGAAAAAAGACTGATATGCTAGCAGGGGCAAGCGTATCAGATAACTCTTGAGGTGTCAAGATATGTATATGCAATTGACGCTATATCAGCTTAGGAGGATACTAGGTTGCCTTTACAAGTCTAGCCGTATTTATCCCAAGTTGTCCCAATTGCCAGTGGGTAGGTGAATGAAGTTCACAGAGGTAAGGGTCTATGGCAGTTAGTACCAACTTTCTTTGTCCAGGAGGGACATGGGCACCACCCCAGGAGTGAATTTGCGGTCACCCATCCATTGATCTAGGTTGCGTTTGAAGAGGGTCAGGGAGGGGCTTTGTTTCACATGAATTGGAAGCTTTTTCCAGAGAAGTGGCAGTCTCTGGGAGATGTATCTATCCCTCCACCATGACTTGCTCATATGAGAGGCTAGGTTAAGATCCCTGAAGTGAATGACCCTCCTGCAGTTTGATTTACGAATGTGTAGCATTTCCATCAGGGCCAGGTTAGAGACTGCCTGTAAGCCATGCACATGTCACCCCTTAGCAACCTGTAGGAGACAGAATGCAGTGACAGGGTTTTCAGTCTTTCTGTGTAAGACTTGTTTTGTGTACCCTGTAATTTCTTGCTGAGAAACCTCTGTCGTCACGGTCTCTCCAATTGTTGCAGGTGTCTGATGAGGTACATGCAAAAGACAGCATTGTACTCGATTATTGGTCTGATGAGGGCTGAGTTTAATGAAATTATAACATCTTTAGATCTAAATGCGATGCCTTTACTTATAAGATGTGCCACATGAGAAGGATTTCCTTATTACTATACAATGTGGTGGTCAGTGATCAGATTGCTGTCAACCTGAGAACCCAGATCATGTACCATTGAGTCTACACTGAGGGGGGTGCTGTCTGTAATATAATTAGCAGGGATGTCAGCTTTTCCAAATGAATAATAATGCATTTTTTGCAATTAGCTTTAATCTGTGGCTGTGGCACCAGTCATTTGTTTGCGTTAACCCTGTCTGCAGTATATTAGCATAATTGGGGGACTCAATGATTGCTCCCAGTTTGCAATCGTCAGCGAACATGGTCAGCCACAGGCCATCCTAATTTGCCAGAAATAAATTCCAAACAGTAAGGGGCCCAATACAGAACTCTCTGACTGGTCTCTTACTAGAGGTGAAGTCACCCAGTTTGACAGTGTGTCCTGTCAGTGAGCCAGTTGGCTACCCATCTGGTAATGTAAGGGGTTCATTCCCAATTTGGAGAGTTTCTGTATAATACCTGAGTGGGGGTCTGTGTCCAGTGCCTTGGCTAGGTAAAGATAGGTGGCATGCACTGCCTTTCCCTTGTACAGGGTCTTGGTGACTTTCATGAAGAAGTCAACCATGTTTAACAGGCATGATCTAGCTTTAATGAATCTTAACTGTGTTGGGTCCACAGTTTGGAGATTACCTATGTCCTTATTAATAAAGTCCATAATGATTCTTTCCATGGCCTTGCAGAATCGGCTAGTCAAGCTTATGGGCCTATAATTCTCAGGGTCAGTTGATGGTCCCCCCTTTGTGCAGAGGGATTACTGTTTCTATCCTCCATTCTGTCAGAACATAGCCAGTTTTCAGGCTGTGATTAAACAGGGATCCAAGTGTGTCTGCTAGGTCATGTACTTAAATAATGCCTTGTGATTATCCTTAGTTAGGGAGGCTATTTTTTGCTTCATAATTAGCTTTGAGAGGATTTGATAAGATCTCTAATTTGTTTAAGCTAGGAAGGGATTTCTTCCTCTGCCAAGCCAGTTCCCTCTTGTTCTTGGACATTAGTTTCCTTCTCTTGTTGTATAGTTTGTTTATACTAAGGGTCCACCAAGGTGGCTTGTTTTTTTTTTAGTATGACCTGGTTTTAATACAGTCAGGTACAGTCAATTCTATACAGCTGCATTACAGCCGAGTGACGTCTGCAGGTGTTCCTGCAGTTACCTCCTACTGCTCCTCTAGGCGTCAAATATTGCCTCTTCATTTTTGCATTAATAAATCCAAAACCATGCCACATACAAATTAGCAGAATATTTTATCTTGAAGCATATATGATTGCAAACACAACTGCATTGATATATGACCTCTATTAATAAGTATTTGTTAGAACTGTAAGGTGAAAATTCATTTTTTAAAGGCTGAAGCCACACCCACTAGGAGTTAAAGGTATACACTCAAAAGATCTCTGCTGGAGGGAATGAGTTGGTTATAAAGGGCATTGGTCTACACCTCTGCATTGCAGTCTGTGTTATCTGCATTTGAGAGGACTTTAAAACTTCTTATACCATCACTTGGTAAGAGGTAATTTGTCTTAGAAAAATTCTTAAGCATTTTTGAACTTGATGGACTATCTGGTCTTATAATTACATCAAACAAGAATGATTTATGGTCCGATCTTACCAGGGGGGACATCATGGGGTGGTGCAATGCTCTCCCATGTTATGAGTACTATGTCCAGGACATGTGAGCCTCTTGTGAGTGTGCTGACTCCAGAGCATTTGCCCTGACAAAGTCCAAGAACCTCTGACCCAGCATGTTTGTGGTTGTGTACGTTTCTCATTCAATGGTAAGATAATTAAAATCACCCATAAGTAAGGTGTTGGGCTATTTGGCAAGTAAGTCCAGATATGCGTCATGGTTATCCTGTTTCATGGTGGAGGACCTATAGCTAGCTATGATGTGGTAGGGGGCTTTGTCTGCAGTAAATTGGACATGGAGTAGCTCAAGAGAGTCATACTGTTTGACCAGTCTGGAAGTGTACTTATCCTTAATGAAGATGGATACACCTCCTCCTTTGGTTCTTTCCTGCTCAGTTTGTCGTCTAAACTTATGGAAGGCATTGTAGCCCCGCATGGCCCAGGTGCCTTCTGCACCTTTGAACCATGTCTCATTTTCTGCACAAACATCAGAGTCTTCCAAAGTGAGGAGTGCATCCAGGGAGTGCAATTTCTTCTTTAGACTCCTAGCATTAAGCAGCAGTGCCTTGAGTTTATCTAGAGAGGATTTTGTTATGTTGGGAGGTTAGTTATTTTGACACTACCTAAAAAAGGCACAATAGGGATGGCTAATGCCTTTGCCAGTATCTGAAAGCCTAGAGGAGACAGGTGCAGACCATCTTTGGCCCATCAACCATGTCTTCCCAGGCTGACAGATATTCGATCCTCTTGAACTGACACCAGAAGCTAAGCCAATTGTTAAAGTAAATAATTTTTTGTTTTTATTGTGGCATCATCCTTGTAGAAGGTAGAGTGCTGCTTAAGGCTAGGCTTATGCCTGCCTGTGACGCACACTCTGAGAGCTCAGTCATGTCTCTTCATACAGTTCAGTGATGTATGTCTCAAGTCATTCACTCCCACATGGACTATGATGGAGTCTTACTGGTACTTTTGGTTGAGTGACTTGAGTGGCTTGATGGATCCTGGTACGTGACAGGCAGCTTACCGTAACTCATCCATAGGTAGGTACTAGGCTATTGGCCCAAGGGCCTAATTAAGCCTAGCCAGCAAGTTTCCATAGCTTACGCCACCCAAGAAAGTTATTTTCCTGTGTCACTGTCCAGCAGAGACACAGAAGTGATCCCCGGGGTGTATTTCCTATTTCCAACCTGATGAAGGGAATATCTGTGTGTCTCACAATGGAGTCACCTATGACTAACAGATTAGGTTTTATAGTTTCATGCCTTATGGGCTTATTTGTTGAGACACTGGGGTTTGTGTTATTGTGTTGTGGTTGTTTTTTGCAGTTATGTGTATAAGTAGTTTCCATTTGGGAGGCCTGTGATCTTTTGGTAATTTACTAGTGAGTACCCTCTGCACAGGTGGGTTTGTGTCATGTCCTTATTTAGTGTAGTGTGTGTGTGTGTGTGTGTGTGTGTGTGTGTGTGTGTGTGTGTGTGTGTGTGTGTGTGTGTGTGTGTGTTGACAACCTGTTTGGCTTTCAATTTGTCCTTACTTGCGAGTCTTGCCTCAAATTTTGTAGTGTAACTACATCTCTCGCATAAAGCATTTGTGTCAGGAATAAGTGTTTGTCCATTTACATGAGACAATTGTGACACTGCTTCAGGATGTCCATGTCTATCAGGCTGGCCAGAGAGGTGATTAGAAAGTGCCCTTCCATGGTAGCAGGCTCTTACTGTATGTTTTATTATGGAAGGGAATGGGTTAATTTGAAAGGACTGTGCTGGTAGTGCTGAGACTACAAGAGAGACCTATACTTTATGTAGGCTAAGATTGATGAATAAGGCAATGTTGCTCAGCACACAAATGAGTTGCTCCTAGAGTAACAAAAAAGCTTGGAATGGTTTCACTGACAGCTGTTTAGGGAAAAAATTAGCTTCTGTGCTTTTGCATCTATACAAGGGCACTTGTAACTGTTACTGTGCAAAGAGCAGCACCATGCAAATGCAAAACGTAAATACTAGCAAAGAGAAGCAAGTTGTCAGCTAACTACCAATCAGGAAAGCAAACAATAAGACTTCCACCAGCAATCCCCAACTCCGACAGGTTAGATCAGCACACTTCTGCAACAAGGGTGCAGAAAAACACATACTTAATGTAGAATAACTGGTTTGGAGCCCAAGTGTAACAAGACCATGCAAACTAATTACAACAGCCCTACAACTAACAGATACAATGTAATTAATTACTTAAAGCAGCAGCAGACAATACATTTTTAGAAACTGCTAAAGTACAGTCACAGTATATAAGAGAAGTACAAAAAGATACTTAGAGCCCTTTTGTGTGCTTCCCAGCTCAGATAGGCCATGTAAATACCTACTGCCACTAGATGAATAATCATGGCCATCCTAATGTAAAAGCACAGTAAAAGAGTGTTTGAAGTGAAATGCTACCACAAACAACTTAAAAGATAAGAAATCCTACCATAGGTTCATAGGTTGGTACTAGGCTATTGGCCCTAGAGCCTATACAAGCCTAGCCATAACAATTCCCTGGCTATTTCTTCCCACAGTATTTACTTACCTACCACAAACAAACTTAAAGGTACAGATACAGTAGCTTATAAAAGTTTGACTATTCAATAAAAGTCTTTTTTTGTGTGTAAATGAGCCCAATAGCCACTCAATTTTACAGAATTTATAAAGGCACTAAAAAGAAGATAAGCTTATAAATAAACCCTCCAGCCAATAAAACAACTTGCAGAAATATCAAGCATTTCCCCAACCTAAACAGACCAGTCTACCTCCCACTACACTAGATGGAAAATCCACTGACCTCTTGGTGTAAAAACAAGCTCTTGCTAGAGTGTAAAAATACACTACATTATCGAACAGCTAGCTAGATAATGAATTCAGAGCAAGTAAATCAAACGAACAGATAATGAGAGGCAAAACACACTTTTTCAATCTAAGCACAAGGAAAGGCAAGTAAATAATTCAAGATATCAACAGGAGTTTAGAAAGGCAGGAGCTTGTTAAGCTCAATTTAGAGTAGGGGTGGGCAGCTTAAAATCACCAGGTATAAAAAGCAGATCAGCAAAGGGGAGGGTGGGTGGCAAAAAACTAGCAGGGAATCATCAGCTGTGCTTTAGTTTAGTTTATACAGGCTTGAAATCTTTTCAGAAAAAGACAAAGGCCCAGAAATTCCCTGTGTATTTAAGTATCACTCAGGCAATTTAACAAATGAAAAAAGCATGTGAAATGTGCAGCCTAACTAGTTTGTGTCTGTCTCCTTAAACAGAACAAAAACACCAGGCCAAGCAGATTTCTCAAAACAGAAAACAGAATGAAGCAGGGAAAGCAACTTTATCACTCACAGATAAGAAGACATAGGTTTTCTATCCTCACCCAGCAGGGAATCACCAGTGCTTTAGTTTATGCAGGCTTGAAATCTTTTCAGAAAAAGACTCAGAAATTCACTGTGTATTTAAGTATCTCTCAGTTTAACGAATGACAAAAAATATTCTACTCTCCATCCTACTGCTGAGAATTTCTAACAATGGCATTGTGATAGCGGCTGGGCTGAGAGTTGTGTCAAAATAGTTCTGGGTGTCATCTTCTTCTTGGATCTGACTGTCTCACTATTCAGTGCCACCTCCATACCCATCCACCCTGCTGTTAATACACAATGCCCTTGTTAGTCTACAATATACCTGGCATGCCATGGGCATGCATCCAACAGACTGTCAGGTGAAGTTTCAAGGGGTGGCTGTTGTCATGTTACTACCGGGTTTATTTTGCCCACATATATTCATTTTAGAATGCTATGGCAAGGTGTACATGTCATGGTCTCTCTGGTTCCATCCAGGGCAATATTTACCCCCCCCCCCGGTACTACATGCTCTGAGGATTGTTTATTCTATCTTCACTACCCCTTCCAGTCACACTGTTTGCAGCTCATGGACCGTGCTAGTGTTCTACACACAGGGGAATAGTTAGATGTCATTTAATTTTGACCTTTGTGCTGCATGTACTCCTGTAGTACATTTTGACTTCTACATTGCTTTTGCTTTGAAACTGCATAATTAAGTGTTTTACTCCTCCAGAGCTTGCGCCAACGCCTAGTGAAGCACACATTACTGATAATTGCTTTGGCTTTTGTTTTTCTCTTTATCAGTACTTTTTTTCCTGTTTGCTGTTTTGTTTCTCTCTAGTCATGTTCATATTTTATGTAGCGTCATTTGTGGCAGTAGATTGGATGTGACAGCAATCACTGCACCATACCTGCACTGGCCATCACTATCTGATAAGCTCACAGACCTCTTTTGGGCAGGGTGATGAGGTCATCCGGAGGGAGTGACTTGGAAGGCTCCCTAGTATCCTCTTTTGCTCTATCTCTGGTGGGTCACTAGGCTCCCCATCAATAGGCATCACTGATAAGCAGTACCATAGCTACCTCATCTGGCACTCTGGGCACCCCCCCAGATTAGCACCCCCACAACTCAAACTTGAGGATAAAAAAAAAAAAAGAGGGCTTCTGTAATATTGCACACACTTAGCTTCACCACAACTGTGAATGCATTATTAGCTTTAATTTATGAATCCCTAACATCCTTTTGACTTCTAAATGATCAGTACCTGCTAATCATGCCTTCTAACAACTTACTTCTTGGCCAACCATCCCCTTTGACCTTGCCCTAATTGCAGCTCTGCTGGCAAGTTCCTGCTATGTAACCCAACAGGAGGTGGATGGCCTGGTGATTACCTTTGTATTCAAGACCTTGACAATCTGAAGAATGTCTTTTTGCAACTGGCAGTGGCATATAGCTGCCTGGCCCTTACTAGCAGGCCAACAGTGGCTGGGGCCCATCCAACTGTGGTGATTAGCCTCAGGCTGTGTGTGGCACCGTGCAGTGTGGCAGTCAGATGTCATCACATCCTATCCCTCATCATACACGGGGGGATTATGGCTGACAAAGTTCGCAGATGACTGCAAACTGGGGGCCATAATCGAATCTCCAGCTGACACAAGCATCCTCCAAAGCTAAACGCTAAAAAGTGCATAGTCATCTCCTTTGGGAAAAAACAAGGTGCCCACAAATTACCACATAGGTGGTAATCCATTAAGTACGGAAGAAGTAATTAGAGATTTGGGGACCAACGTACATAGTAATCTCTCCTTTGATAATCACGTTGCCAAAGTGGTTAGAAAGACCTTCTATATAGCCCACCTTATCATGAAAGGGTTCGCATCTAGATCAAGAGAGGTCATTGTGCCCCTCTACTCGTCACTCATCAGGCCCATAATTGAATACAATGCCCCTTTTGGGATGTACCTTACCCAACACCTGCAGCAACTGGAGAGACCCCAAAAGTACCTCACTAAGAGGATCATGGGCTACAAACAGATGTCCTATGCAGCTCGACTAAAGAAACTCCAGCTCTACTCAGTTGCTTACCGCATACTCAGAGGCGATCTATGCCTGACGTACAAAGCCATGTCAAACCCAGAATTAATGGACATGCTCTACCTCAAAAAATCCAGGTCCCTTAGAGCTACACGCTCCAGGGACCTAAACCTCAGCACAAAAATAAATAGGACATTCTGGAGGGACAGATTCATTTCCCAAAGACTCCCCTCACTCTGGAATACAATCCCAATTCATGTTCGACATAGCCTCTCGCTGACCCTCTTCAAGCGAAATTTGGACGCGTGGATGGGAAATCACAAATTCACCCCTGGGATCGAGGCACAGTAAACTAATCTTAAAAGGGTACCTTCTGTGACCTACTTTACAGAGGCGCACAGTAGGCTAATCTAATAGGGAGGCAGAAGCCAAATACACTCTGGCTAGGCTTATAAATGCCCTAGAGCAGATAGCCTAGTATCTACCTATGAACCTATAGTATTTCATTTTCCTCCCCAGTTTGCAATCCATTTTTCCCATAACCAGTTGTCCTCCCTCTGTCTTTCTGTCTCTCTCCTTTGTGTTTCCTCCCCATTTGTTTCAGCACCTCCCCTGTTAGTCCTCATCTGACTTTTGAGTTGGTTTGTCTGCCCCTGATGCCACCCCTGTAACCTCCTCCTTACCCACACCGTCCCCATGCTGCCTTCCTCCAGTACCTTTCTAGGAAATATAACAAAATGGGCACCCATGCCACATAAAATATATACCCTTTGTTCCACACCTCCATATCACTTTTCCTTTCCCCTTGTCCTGCTGTGTTTCTCTACCTGCTGTTCTCCTTTTATGTATGTCCTAGCGGCTCATTTTCTTCCCATTCATAACATAAAAATAGTACGACTTTTCTGCAAGCCCTTTTATGGGCTCTCGCATGTGCTTGTAGCACAGCATTGTTGCATGTGGTGACATGCATCATCACAAGCACTTTACATGCATGATGGTGAGCTCATCAGGTCATGTGAACTGTCAAGGTGCTATTCCAGTCATTGCAAGACCTGTTCTCTTTTTCCAGCATATTACCTACTTATTGAGTGCATGTCATGAAACATCTGTCCTACTGAATAGTCGATCAATACTCCAACACACACTGTCCTACCTTGACGGTGTTATTTGGTCCTCATGTGCCCATGTCCGTGATTTTACTAAATTCCAGACTAACACTTTTTCCATGTGTTTTTTTTTTTCACAGCACTTTGACCATTTCACAGCTCCAACAACTTCAGTATTGAGATACTCTCTCATAAATCTTTGATGCTGGATTTAGTCACTTCACTGTCAAGGTGCACTTTGCAGCCATTTCAAGCTTGCTCAAGAAGCAAATTCATTATATTTAGATTAATGTGTGCATAACAGTTTTGAAGGGCATTTTTCCTTTGAGATTGCCTAGTAACAATTCTCTTTCCTCATAAAATCTTGATTCTATGCTGGAGAAGCTGCACCCCCCCCCACCTTTCACTCTGAATCATCATCAACATTAAACTACTTGTCCTAGAAAATGCTGTTCCATGTAGCAATAATGCTAGCTAAAACTATTACTGAACTGGAACCTTGTTTAGTAGAACCTTTATATACAGATACTGCTCTTAAACATATATCCTCCATTTGTACCAAAGGTAGATACTGAGACCAGGGGTGTATGAGCCCAATTTGTATTCTTAAGTCTAATATGGCTGCTGCCCTACTCTCCCCATGCGTGAGGACTAGCCCCCCCCCCCCAAAACAGCAGTCTGTCTTATAGGCAGCACATAGTAACCAAGTGCCAATGCAGTAAATCTCTGATTGAACACTGGCCTGTAACACAATAATGTCATTGCTGTCACAATCTGGCAGCACACAAAATTACAACTATGAGCTCTTACCAAGCTGGTTCGTGTAATTCATGTCTTGATTTTATCACCCTCAGTTTCCCAACTGTGTGAATGAGCAAGTCACGTACCTAGATGGTGCTCTACAGCAACTTAGTATTTGGGCTGGGATCATCAGTGGTCTCCTGGACCACCTGCCTAGAAAGTACCTATGAAGCTTACTGTTTATTGATTTATAACACTGCTCTAGATAAGCTGCTAAGCTCCCCTCAGCTTTCACTAATAGTGCTGCACTGAAAAAAAAACTACCTTTAACCATTAGCTGCTCTATGCCTTCGGTGAGGTCTGCAAATGGCAATGACATTTTACTTTGCTTTGTAGGTCACCAAGTAAAACTTGCCTTCTTTGTAGATTATTGAATATATTTTAAGAAGAGCACTTAGAAAAAAATACTAATTTTTGATGCACCAGGACGCATTCAGTACTACTAGCATTATTACTGCTTCTGGTTGTGTATATTAATACGACTCATCATGCATCAGTAAATGAGCAGTTTTGTTTGTAAATTAGGTTTAGCTCAATTTGTTTAATCAAGCCAAGATCTAGGCTTGGTCGAAAAATTACAGCAAGTAATTAAAACAGGCATTAATATTTCACTCAAAGATAACAGTAAGTTGTTGTTGTGTCTTTCGGCTTATCCCGGTTAGGGGTCGCCACAGCGGAACTCCAGTCCGCTAATGTTTGGTAGTGGATTTTTCCGTGCCGAGTTACCAGCCCTGACGCACAACCTTCAACGAAGGCACGCCCATTCAATCATGCCTCCACACAGAAGACGCTCTAGCTGAGAATCGAACGCGACAACGTCTTGCTGTGAGGCGACAGTGCTACCGCAGCACCACTACCGCGGGTCAAAGATAACAGTAAGTCAAAGATAACAGTAAGTATAAGGATAAAATCAGTAAAATATCTGAGCAGTTTCTGGACTTAGAAAATAAGTGCTATCTAAAGTGGCTTTACATTAAAATCGATATTATGAAATATGTTTTAAAAAATAGTTTGAAGTGCTTACCTGGTGGCATTATTCTCAGAAAGCAAGTAAAGTGATGAAAAGTTCAAGAGACAGACACATTCCCTTTCCTACAGGTTTTGAGATAAAAAAACATGAACTAAATAGCACTATTTATAAATGACAACTAAGTTGAAAACCGAGTTAATCAGAGAGGACACAGGTGCTTCAAGACTGAAACATGGTCCTGGTTTGTAATGTCAGAAAAAAAAACTTGGGCTCGGGTCTTTATCTCAAAAACGAGTGCGCCATTTAATATTTTAGTTCAGTAATATGCTGGGAATACTAGTAAAAAATAAACTGCTCATGGGCTGTTCATGATACCACAAAATAATAATGTTCTGCAAGCTAGTTACAGAGAAAATTGAATTAAGTGAGCTGTATGTCAGATGCTACAGTATATACTAGGAAAGAAGTCCTAGTATGATCATTAACCTCAGTAGCAGCCCACTCCAAGTATATGACTGCCTAGTAACAGACTCTTATATTGCATTTGCATTGTTTTTGCTCCTCAGAATGGACAGCTTGGGATATTGTTTGTATTTCTCATCCTTAAATGTAAAATGTAATTTGAAAATCTCAACAATACTCTGACTAAATGCAGTTGTTTTGCTTCATAAGTTAAATGTTTTAAAACATATTTCATAATATCGATTTTAATGTAAAGCCACTTTAGATAGCACTTTTCTAAGTCCAGAAACTGCTCAGATATTTTACTGATGTTATCCTTATACTTAATGTTATCCTTGAGTGAAATATTAATGCCTGTTTTAATTACTTTCTAAGCTAGTATAGTCAATTTTTCAGGTTAGTGCTGAATTCAGGGCTGTGTTACAATTTTCTGGTTTGCCCATACCTTACTTGGATAGAAGGAAGTTTCTCTGTTCACCTGTGAGAGATGGGAGCTTTGAGCAGCCTGTCTGTCCCTGGAGGAGTGGTTTCAGCCCAGAAATTAGTAGTTTATTGGCCATTTGGGCTAATTTCACTTTCATTTCTCTGCTATAAAACCTGCATTTGCAAGGTTTTTGTGCTTGTATACAGCTCAGCAAGCTCCTGCCTGGTGCCCTGCAGAGTTCTACAGCAGCAGAGAGACAAAAGAGAGACTTTGGAGTGCTTAAGTATCATTTTTCTGCATTTTATTGCTTCCTTTAACTAATTCTGCCTAAAACGCCGATTTTTTTTTTTTTTTTTTTAGAGTTTCTGTGATTTAAAAAGCTTGTTTCAGCTACCTATTGTACTGCCTGCTCTTTAACAGTCATTTTTGTGTTTAAATTACCTGTTTAACTGTTGTAGGCTACACACTCAAGTGTGATAGCCATTTCTGTGCATTTAAAGTGTTTTTTTTTTATTGTACCTGCTTTATTTTCTGAAAAAAAAACTTGTTTTCGTGCCTTTCTAAGCTAGTATAGTCCAGTTTTCAGGTTAGTGCTGAATTCAGGGTTGTGTTATGAGTTTCTGTGTTTGCCCATACCTTACTTGGATAGAAGGAAGTTTCTCTGTTCACCTGTGAGAGGGGAGCTTTGAGCAGCCTATCTGTCCCTGGAGGAGTGGTTTCAGCCCAGAAATTAGTAGTTTATTGGCCATTTTGGGCTAATTTCGATCTCTTTCATTTCCCTGCTGTAAAACCTGCATTAGCGCAGTTTTGCACACCGGGCAGTGCCAGTTAGCTAGGGTATAACTATTCCCGGCTCCACAAAGTCTACTCTTCAATTTTTTCCCTTGGAACTAGACAAACTTTCAAGTTAAGCACTCTAACCATTCACTTCTCAGCCCGGCACTTGCTCAAAACTAATAGCAAGCACTAATAAACCTTCACACTAAACCCCCCCTATACTGTAGAGGAGGACAAGGCTCTCTAGTCAACCTTACCAGCCAATCAGTAAAACAGCTCACTGTACCTATCCAGGCATGTCCAAAGGGCAGTTTCATGTGTACTCTCTGGTCCAACTGATGAATCTGGGCATTTTGAGGCAATGTTGCAACTGCCTCATGTACACAGGCAACCCTCTCCTCCTACAACCAAACACTAATACATGCGAGAGATGCAATTATGCAGCCAAACTGGAGGCTCAGCTCTCTCAACCCAAGACTGAACCAGACAGCCAAGAGGAGAAGGGAGTTACTTGCATCACACCACCAGTCTCACATAGACCTATGAAACCAGCACCGGCAAAAAACACACACAAATACACGAAAACATACTCGGAGGCTCTAAATAAAAATCTGCAAAAGCAACAGTGACCTCCAAAGCAGATATCCAAGCAACCTCCACCCCCCCAACACAAACCATGAAACACATACTTCACAAAACCAGTGTGCCACGCAATCACAGCCCTTAAGGCAAAATAACATACCCAACACACTAGTAATAGGCGAGTCAGGCACACTGACGTCCCACTCACTAGGCTGAACAAGGAGAAGGATACTGTTAGCTGGCTGTCAGGTGCCAGGATCCACCACATAACACAAGCACTCAGGTCACTCCAGAACAAGTACAAATACAACCCTGTCATTGTCCATGTTGGTGTGAATTATCTGAGCCGTACCTCTCTGGACTACATGAAAAGATTCATGGAAGAGCTCTCTGATCATGTAGCCCAGGCCGGTATGATCCTGACCCTGAGTAGCATCCTGCCCTCACCAAGAATGATACCACAGTATAAAGAAAAAATGATCAATTTCAACAATTGGCTAAGCTTCTGGTGTCATTCAAAGGGGATCCAGTGTCTGTCAGCCTGAGATGACATGCTCGACAAGCCACGCTGCTTCACTAGAGATGGCTTGCACCTGTCACCCTTATGCTTTTGAATACTGGCCAAGGCTCTTGCCAACCCCATAGTGCCTTTTTTAGGCAAAGCTGAAAAGACAAACCCATCACCGTAAATAGCACAAGTAACAAAAAACTGAGGATAATGCTACTCAATGCCAGAAGTCTAAACCTCAAAATGCATGCACTCGAGGCACTCCTCAGTATGGAGAAAATTGATATATGTGCAGCAACAGAAACCTGGTTTAAGGCTCCAGAGAGCACCCCAGCACTACCAAGCTACAACTCATACCATACATTTTGGCCACAAAACCCGGACCGAAATACAAAAGGTGGGGGCGTATCCATATTCATCAAGGTTACCCTCACCTCCAGGTTAGTGGCACAGCACGATGCTTCAGAGATCATTCATGTGCAACTAACAACGGGCAGAACTGCAGTTCAAATTGTAGCTTGCTACAGATCACCCACCATGTCCCAGGACCCCCACTATGCATTTCTGGAAAATCTGAGAAACATAAAGGTCCTACCAAACACCCTGATATTGGGTGATTTCAATTACCCAAACATTAACTGGGAGAACTACTCAAATACTAACTCCCTTGCCCAACATTTCCTAGAATTTATAAACTCAAATGCCCTGGATCAACTGGTTAACGCCCCCACCAGAGGTGACAACATATTGGACCTGGTCATCACCAAGATGGGTGACCGGTGTTCCACAACAGAGGTCAACCCCTCGCTGGTTAGATCTGACCATAAACTAATCACTCTGGATATCCACATTCTGCTCCCACCCCCTGTCAAAGAAACCACCGTGAAAAACTTTTCAAAAGCAACCTTCACGTTACTTAAGACCGAGGTGGAAAGTTTCACATCCTCCATGCTAAAGGATAACGCTGTCCAAGCTGCAAAATCCTTTACTAATGCACTCTACGAGCACCTACAAGAATGCATGGATCATGCTATCCCAAGCAAAACCAAGACTCACTCCTCCAAGAAAAGGAAACCAGTCTGGTGGACCCCTGCCATAAATGAGCTATACAACAGAAGGAGGAAACTAGTATAGAAAAGAGTAAAATCCCAAGAAGGGAAGACATCCCTGATCAGTATTAGCAAGAAACTACGATCCCTCATAAAATCATCCAAGGCTAGCTTCGAAAGAAAAATTGCCAAGGACTCCAAAGATAACCACAAGGCATTCTTTAGCTATGTCAAGAATCTAAGTGGCAATTCTCAGATCTGCTCGGAATTAGTGCAGAATGACACAAAATACACTGAACCGACCAATATCGCAACATCCTGGCAGACAGGTTCATCACAAACTTCACCCTTTTCTTACCCCCAAAAGGGCCCATAACCATACCAGAAGAATGTAGTGCCCCTGAAATCACAGACACTCAGGTTAAATCAACCCTCTCCAAAGCCAAAAACATAGCATCAATGGGACTGGACGGTGTCCCAGGCTGTGTCCTACATGAGCTCAAAGAACCCCTCACCTAAACACACTGTTCAAACTCAGCCTCTCCACAGGCTACATGCCCATAGAGTAGTGCACAGCAATGGTTATTCCGCTCCACAAAGGTGAAGTCACAACAGACCCCAGGAACTATCGCCCTATAAGCCTGACTAGCTTGGTCTGCAAGGCTATGGAGAGCTTCATCATGGGTCTTAAGAGAGACATCGGGAACCTCCAAACACTGGACCATACCCACTTCGGCTTTGTTAAGGGCAGATCATGCCTCCTAAACCTGGTGGACTTCTTTGAGACAGTTACCAAGGCTATAGATGAGGGAAAGGTGGTCCACACAGCCTACCTAGACCTCGCAAAGGCCTTTGACACCATTCCCCATTCTGGTATTATAGACAAGCTCACCAGCCTGAACATAAACCCCTACATCACGAGATGGGTTGCCAACTGGCTCATGAACAGAACCCACATGTAACAAGCCTTTTCCCACGTGGAACAAGTTAATTTAATATATAAGAATGTATCAAGTGAATTGAGTGTAAATGTCGTAAGTTGTATTTTTACGCACTGGATTGAGCATAGTTTTACACTGAGAAAATCACTGGGAGAGGGGGAACTACTAGAATATTTTTGCTGCTGGATGGACTTGGGTGGTCAGTAGAGTAGCAGAATAGGCTGCCTTTTTGACTGCTTGTTTGCTTGCCTCTTTCTCTCGAATCCCTAGAGAGACTGACCTGCTGATCTTGGGAAAATTGTTGCCTTTCATTTCAATTGCTTATTTTTGCTACTGATAACTGTCTGACTGAAACCCAGAAGAAGATGATAACCTGCTGACATCAATACATGTACAATAATTCTTGAAAAGTAGGATCATAGGAAATGACTAGGCTATTGACTACTTGGTAATTTCAAGCCAAGCCATTTCATCACAATGTAATACCGTAGAAATGTTGGTTAATACCCAAGATTGCATTTAGTAATGGCTGCCCATGTCCAGGAGGGTTGTGGTAGCTATCTCTGGTAAGAATTTATGGTGCCCCATCCACTCCAGGTTCCTCTTTTAGACTTGTCATAGAGGTGCTCTGTTTCACATGAATAGGTAGCCTATTCCAAAAACGCAGCAGTTGCTGTGTGATAAATGTGTCCCTCCAGCTTGTCCTATTTAAGTAACGGGGCATATTTAGACCCCTAGAACTGGTTTCCGTAGTCCTGTTTGATTTACGGATATGCAGCAAGTTCATTATGTTTGGGTCTGATATTGGTTGGTAAACCAGGCATAAGTCTCCCCTAAGAAGTGTATACGATACAGGGTATAGTAACAGGGTCTTTAGTCAGTCTGTGTAAGGCACATTTTGGAGTCCCTTGATCTTCTTTGTTAGAAACCTCTGAGGTCTCTCCAGTTGCTGCAGGTGCTTTGTACAGTACATGCTGAACAGGGGGTTCTACTAAATTATAGGCTGGATAAGTGCAGAGTATAGAAGGATAATAACCTCTTTTGCTCTTGAATAACAGATCTCTGTCAGAAAGTTATGTTCCTACAATATGGAAAGTCTCACACACAATTCCCCTACATAAAGGAGGCCCCTCCACAGATCTAACCAATTATCGCCCCATAGCTATTATCTCGCCACTCTCCAAAATACTAGAAAGATGCATTCATTCTCAAGTCTCAGATCACCTCCTTGCTAACAACCTCCTCTCCAACACACAACACGGTTTCCGACCTAACCATAGCACCACCACCGCCTTACTCACTTCCTCTAACACTATCCTACAAAATAAAAATGCAAGTTATCTCTCCTCAGTTACCTTCCTAGACCTCTCTAAAGCTTTCGACATGGTCCCACACAAACAACTCATCTCTCTTCTCAGTAACCTATCTTTCTCTTAACCAGTCATCAGCTGGTTTCAGTTACCTATCTGACGGCCAACAAGCAGTTGTTTGGCAGGACAACCTATCCCCCCAACTACCAGTCTCCATAGGAGTTCCCCAAGGGTCCATCCTGGGACCCCTACTCTTCTCTCTTTTCACCAATAATCTAGCCTCAGCCACAACACATGGCACACTCATACAATACGCAGATGACTCAACCATTATTTGCACAGCCCACTCCCTACCAGAACTGCAAAAAGTCACATAGGAAGCATTTTCTTCTATTGAAACTTGGTTACCCGATGCCCAACTAATACTCAACCCAAACAAAACAAAATTACTAATCTTCCAACCCACCAAACTTACCCTAGACAGCTCTCACTTTAACATCACAGCAAAAGACAACACCACCATCCATCCTACAGAACACACCAAATCACTAGGAGTAGAAATAGACAATAAACTGAACTTTGACATTCACATTTCCATGACCATTAAAAAAGTGCACAAAAAACTAGGAGCATTATATAGAAATCAGCAACTACTTACCAAAGCAGCTAAAATTTCGGTAGCAAATTCTCATCTTCTCTCTACCCTACTCTATGCCTCTCCAATATTTACTGACTTTAGACAATGCGATCTAAATAAGCTCGAAACCTACTACAACAAAATCGCCAAATTCGCCACAGGGGCTTCATACCGTACTCACCACTGTCTCTCACTAGCAGAACTGGGCTGGCTAGAGCTCCCCCACCTCCTTCAATGGTACCAACTCCCACTCGCCCACAAACTAATAAACCAACCACTAAAAGTCCCATCCCTCCAGAATCTACTCCAACCCTACATAACCACGAGACCACTAAGATCCAGCCACAAAAACCTCCTACAGGTCACAAAGAGCCATTAACTCTGCTGGAGAAGCATTATTCTCCTGCACTATAGCCAAACTCTGTAACTCCCTCCCATCCTCAGTTACCTCTGTAACTTCTTGCACCTACTTTAAATCCTTACTAAAATCACACTTCAAAACTTGCCAGATATGCCCTTGCAACCCCCACTCTAATACCATCCACTCCCCCCACCCACTACCTCTTTCAGCCCCCTATTAACAACCTACTCTTAGTAAGCTTGGCTACTCATGTTCCCAGCTACCTACCACATAATACTAACTTCTTGTAGCAACAACTGCTAATGGCTGTTATGTACCTCAAAAACAGATTGTATCAATTGTTCACTGATGAATCTCAACTACATTTTAACCATGTTTAGTATATGTCAGTAAATTTTAAATTTGTACTATGCTCTACAACTGTTTTTACATCTGTTTTCTTCTTGTCTTGTATCCTTAACTGGACTAAAGTTTATATTTAAATGCTATGTTTTTTTAACTGTATAATGCAAATAATACTTAATGTGGAGCTTTTCTCCACAGGCCTCAGCTGAAAATGGACCTGTGTCCAGTTGGACTCTCCCGGTCAACAAATGTAAATAAAATAAATAATAATAATAAAATAGAAACTTTATTTAATAACACCTTCAGTAAGAGCTTTCACCTCTTAAATACACTGAGACTTCATCAGACTGAAAGTAGCCTCAATCACACAAGCTTAAATAATAAAATCATATCACATGCTTAATGGATTAATTAATTCTTTAACCCCTTTCTTTTTAAATAGGCTACAAAATCTTCTCGATTATTCAACCCTGGGCAGTAACAAGCATTTAGTTTAACCTGCCAGGAATATTCCAACCACTCCAATTCATCCTCTGCATTAAACATTCTTTCAGCATTTTTTATTTCATGCAATACCAAAAACTTAAAAGCAACTTTGCATTTGCCATTTTTAAAATGCTTTCCCAAGGCATTCTTTTCATCTCCTATCTGAACTGCATATTTGTGTTCATAAATTTTTATATAATTCTCTAATATTCCTGCCTATATAAAAAGCCATACATGAGAGAGACAAAAAAAGATAAACTACAAATTTGGACTTGCATGTAAATAACCCATTAATCCTAATATTATAATTGTTGATAATTTCATTAGCATCAGTATACAGAAAGTCACACAAGTTACAATTCAAGCAAGTAACAATTCCCTTTCTAGAACACTTGGCTTTAGGGTCTATACTATAGTATCGAAGTTTGCTATAATATCAACCCGTTTTTATCGAAAACTCAAAATAGTGAAGCAACGGAACTTCAAAATCTTTTTCCTAGGGTAAGATTTCAGTTGTCCATTCCATGGCTTTGCTATTTACTCTTCTGTGGTGGGAAGGTTATGGACCAGGGTAAGTTAAGTATGCGAATGGAGGTTACAGACCGGGGTAAGGTGAGTGTGCGATAGTTAGGGACATTAGGGTTAGGGAGCGGTTAAGGTGAGTGTGCGATAGTTAGGGACTTTAGGGTTAATGAGAGCGGGTAAGGTGAGTGTGCGGTAAATAGGGGCTTTAGGTTTAGGGAGTGGGTAAGTTGAGTGTGTGCGGTAGTTACGGACTTTAGGGTTAGGGAGCGGCTAAGGTGAGTGTGCAGTAGTTAGGGACTTTAGGGTTTGGGTTGCGTTAAGGTGAGTGGATAGGTAGTAGTGTAGGGTTAGAAGTATGGTTTTGTTAAGTGTATGTGTGTGGTTTATTTATTTTGGTGTGCTTGTGTTGTGTGTTTGTGTTTTGGAACAGCAAATTTTTTCCCTGAAAAAAAATTTGCTGTTCTGGAAGTTCAATATTTTGTGGTTTAGATATTTTAGGTATGATGAAATCACGTTCGCTATTTAAATCATTCGATAGGGTAATATAAACACGGCTTTAGGCATATTCAATTTTGCTTGAAAATAATTTTTGAAACTCTTCCCTTTCTTTTGTGTGAAGAATGGACACTCGCCTACTATCTTTATCATTTCAGAATTTCCAGTAAAAATCTTCCAATTGTTAATAATTGTATTTTTAATAGCTGTAGAATCGATACTATTTTGAATGGGTATCGCTGTTCCAAGGTCCCTTTCTTTGGGTTTAATGGCATTCATCCTACCTTCATTTCTGAATGAACTTACTTCAGTACAAATATCACACACTAATTTCTCAGGATACTATCTGTTAATCAATTTTTTATGAAAACTTAATCCCTTCTCTACAAAATCATGATCTCTCACCGTTAGATTGTTTATTCGCATAAGCTGCCCTTTAACAATGTTCTATTTAGTCTTTGTAGGGTGCTTACTTTTATAGTGCAAATAAGCATTATTGTGCACTTCTTTCTCCTATATTTTAGTAATCAATACCAAATTTAAGAACAGAAACATCTAAGAAATTAATACAAGTTGAGCTGTATTCACAAGTAGACTTTAGGTAGGAATTGATATTATTAATGTAAACAAACTTGTTCAGGGACTGTTCTCCCCCTCTCCAAATCAAAAAGACGTCATCATTAAAAATGCATGAACGTCACAACATTACCAGCATTAACTGCAAAACTACTCTAGAATGTTGACTGTTTCCCACCCATGCATGAAGATAGTGACATAACTGGGAGGGGACATCACAACAGGACAATGATAGTACTGAGATGCCGCTGAAGAAACCAAGTACATTTTTACCACCTGCACATCCTCTTATGGACACTTTTTTTTTGAATTTATGTACAATGGGAATTTCTGATAGGAACAATTTTGATGTTACTGTCAGGCCAGCTGATAAGGCGGGTGGAATTGTAATACTTGATAGAGGGAACTCCTTACAAGATATGTTGAAAATGCTCAGAGAAATGTTGCTTACCAGAATATAACATGCAATCAAGTGAGTGATTTTATTGCACATGTAAAGCATACTTTAGATGATTTATTGCAATCTAATGCTATAACTGAAGATATGTATTGGTTTGTGATAGTTGAACAACCTATTGTACCTATACTGAAAGGTTAACCTAAGATCCATAAGGATCCCCTCAAACCCCCCATATAGACCAGTAGTATCTGGCAGAGGCTGGGTTACTGAGTTCCTCTCCATATGGGTAGAGAAGAAACTTAAGTAATGGTATCCTATGTGCCAGCAGTGATTGACAATTCCTGTTTTCTAAGATCTCTAAGTGATTCATATGAATCTATAATTGGTTATGAAAAAAGTTGTTTATTTGTGACTTTAGAAGTAAATAATTTATTTACTGTGATTCCAAATTTTTATGGAAACACAACTGTTAGATTTTATTTCATCCCATACAATATTTGATGAAAAGAAAGTTATACAGATATGTGCTTTTCTTGAATTGATATTAGGCAATAATTTATTCATGTTTTATGATCAATATTATTGGCAGAGAAATGGTGTAGCCATGGGTACCTCCTGTGCCAACACTGATGCAACTTGGTGTTGGCACAGTGGGAGGCTATCAGTGTTCTCTCTAGTACTTGTCCTTGGAAGGCAAGTTTGAAAGTATACCATTGATTTGTGGATGATATATTTATTTTGGGAACTTTCAAATGCAGAAAATGCAAGGCATGTCACTATGTTAAAGAAAATAATGTTTTTGTACACCCTGTGTCAGGTAGGAAGTATATATCTAGATTGTATGTAGATTGCAGAACTAAAATGTGGTGTATCTAGCTGAGTGTACATCATGCTAAGCATTCTATGTTGGGAAAATGAATAGAATATTAAAACAATGTATACTGCAACATATGAGTGACATCAGATTATGTTTGAGAGAAGTAATGTTATGTATCAGCATATAGAAATAAAGAGCATAAATTTCATTTTATGGTGTTGTGCATTCAACAAGAGAGTATGAGGGGAGGGGACATTGTACTGAATTAGCTGAGTTTAAGATGCATAGTTGAACTGCAAGTTAACCATACACCTGGGTTAAATGGTTGCATGCCCTTAAAACCCCTATTGAATGGGCGTAGGGTCTGCTATTGATTCTGATTGGTTGTCATTTGTTTAAATATGGCTGATTCTAACTGTTTTTTAGACCCGGTGAATAGCTAATGCTCGAAAGCACTTATCTGTGTTTTAAATAAAGCTTTAACAGTTAAACCGAAGGAAAGGAACTTTGGAACAGCTATACCCATTCAAAATAGTATTGATTTTACAGCTGTTAAAACTATACTTATTAATAATTGGAATAATTTTATTAGAAATTCTGAAATTATGAAGGTAGTAGGTGGCCATTCTTCACACAAAAGAAAGGGAAGAGTTTCAAAAATTATTTTCAAGCAAAATTGAATATGCCTAAAGCCAATGTTCTAGAAAGGGAATGGTTAAATTCTTGAATTGTGACTTTCTGTATGCTGACACTAATGAAATTATTATCAACAATTATATTAGGATTAATGGGTTATTTACATGCAAGTCCAAATTTGAGGTTTATCTGTTTATTTTTTTTTTGTCTCATGTATGGCTTTTTATATAGGCAGGACTATGAGAGAATGATGTATTTATGAACACAAGTACGCAGTTCAAATAGGAGTTGAAAAGAATGCCTTGGGAAAGTATTTTAAAAATTAGCAAATGCAAAATTGCTTTTAAGTTTTTGATATTGGATGAAATCAAAAATGCTGAAAGAATGTAATGCAGAGGACGAATTGGGGTGGTTGAAATATTCCTGGCCAGTTAAACTAAATGCTTATTACCCCCATGGTTGAATAATCGAGAAGATTTTGTAGCCTATTTAAAAAGAAAGGGGTTAAAGCATTAATTGTCAGTTAAGCATGTGATATGATTTTATTATTTAAGCATGTATGAGTGAGGCAACTTTCAGTCTGATGAAGTCACAGTGTATTTAACAGATGAAAGCGCTTACTGAAGGTGTTATTTAATAAAGTTTCTATTTTATTTTTTTGCTAGCTTTTATTATTTTTGTTACGTGAGTTAGCTTGGTTTATTCTGTTTATTGGTTCTCTTTGGTCTTGAAGTAATGCCTTTACTAATCAAATGTGCTACATAGAAAGTTACTGTTACTACAGTAGACACATGGTGGTCGAACTTATAGTTGCAGTCAACTTGTGATCCCAGGTCCCTTACCACTTCATGGTACTTTTAGGGTATTGTTGTTGATTTGATAGTGTGAAGGGACATTATTATTTGTGCCGAAGGGAATGATGACGTATTTCTTTACATTCAGTTTGAGACTGTGACTAAGACACCAGTCGTGGGTCTAAGACCCTCCTGGAGTATACCGACATCATTTGGGGATTAAATAATTGCACCCAGTTTGCAGTCATCTGAAAACTTGGTCAGACACAACCCCTTAGTTTTGACCTAAACTTCTGAGAAGTATATACCAAACAGTAGGGGGCCCAACACTGACCCCCTGTGGCACCCTACTGGTAGCAGGTCTGCTGGTTGATGTGGAGTCACCCACTTTGATAGTGTGTGTCCAATTTGTGAGCCAGTTGGCAACCCATCTTACAATGAAGGGGTTTACATTCAGTTTGCTAAGTTTATTGGTAATGACTGAGTGTGGGATTGTGTTGAAAGCCTTTGCCAAGTCGAGGTATGCTCTGTGCACAGATTTACCTTCATCAATGGCCCTGGTCACATTTTCTAAAAGTCCACCAGATTTAACAGGCAGGATCTGCCATTGACAAAGCTGAACTGGATAGGATCCAGGGTTTGAAGGTTGCCTATGTCTTTATTTATGAGGTCCATAATGATACATTCCAAGGTCTTACAGATGAGACTGGTCAGGCTTATGAGTCTGTAATTCCCCACATCTGTTGCTAGGCCACCTTTGTGGAGGGGAATAACTGTTGCTGTTCTCCATTCCGCAGGAACAAAACCGGGGATTAGACTGTGATTGAAAAGGGTACTTAATAGTAATGCTAATTTATGTTTTAGTCTGTTTAGTAGACAGCCTGGGATGCTGTCTGGACCCATAGAGGCTGTGTTTTTGCCTTGGACAAGACTTTCATAACCTGTACTTCAGATATGTAGGGTGGGGGGAAGTTTGGGGGAAGGTTTGTGATAGCTTTGGAGGGGATAAGGGAGTTAAATATTTGCCAAACCTATCCGCTGAAAGGTTTGCTATCTCTGTGTGGTCAGTATGTATGATACCGTTGGTCACTAGTTCTGCACATGCTTGGGTGCAACCTTTTAAGCTATGTACGTACTTGTAAAAGGCCTTATGGTTATCCTTGGCTGTGCTTGCTAAGTTTTTCTCAAAAAAGCACTTAGAGGATTTGACAAGTTGTTTTATTTGCCTGTTGAGGCTGAGGAGGGTGCTTTTCCATTGTTGGCATCTCACCTTTGTTTTCTTGGACAGCAACTTTTTGCATGTATTTTAAGTTTGTTGAAGCTGAATGTCCACCATGGCGGCTTCTTTTTACTTGGGGCTCTGGCTTTGATTCTTTCTGGTACAGCTGAGTCTATACACTTATGCAAGTGATTGTACAGGGCTTTAGCTTCAGTGTAGTTACCACTTTGAGCTGGGGTTGGGGGTTGGGGCTTGGAATACATTTATGCCTTCACCTAGGAGGGTATAGTTTGCCTTGGTGAAGTTTTTTAGTCTGATTTTGCCCTTCGTTTGTTTTGGTGCTAGTGTCAGTGTTCTGGTATTAGTGTCAGTTCAAAGGTGACTGATTTGTGGTCAGATTTAACTATTGAGGGCCCAACAATTGTGGTAGCGCATCTGTTTGACATGTTAGTGAGGACCAGATCAATATGTTTGTTCCTCTTGCCAGGGTATGAACAATTTGTTCCAGGGCATTTGAGTTAACAAACTCAAGGAACTTTTGCACTAGCAAGTGGGAGCTAGCATAGGTTTCCTGTTGATGGTGGGATAATTGAAATCCTCCATAACCAGAGTGTTCTGTAATGTTTGGATTGTTTCCAGTTTGGTCAAGTAGGCTTCATGCACATCATGACCCATGGAGGGGATCTATAACAGGCTACTGGCTATGACTTGAGTGGGGGTTTTACCAACTGTAACCTGAACTTGGAGTAACTCCATGGAGCTGTCCAATCTAACTAGACGGGAGGTGAATTTATCTCTAATGTAGATTGAAACACTCTGCCTCCTTTTGTTCTCACACAGTCTGGAAGTGTGGAAGGCATTGTAGCCTTGCAAGGCCGGGGTACGCTTTGAGGCCTAGAACCAGGTTTCTGTGACTTCACAGACATCTACATCTTCCAGTGATAGAAGTGCTTCCAGGGTGTGCAGTTTTTGGTTTAAGCTCCTAGCGTTTAGCAGCATGCCCCTTATTTTATTTTAACTGGCAAATTTCACATCTGTAAGTCTGTTTTCAAGAGCTTGCCTAAAAAAGGCATTATAGGGGAAGCAAGAGCTTTTGCCAGCAGCCAAAAGCCTAGATGCCTGGTGCAAACTATCTCTGGCAAAGCAGCGAGTTTTATCAACCATGACTTCCCAGGCTGACAGGAACTGGATCCCCTTTGAATGACACCTAAAACTAAGCCAATTATTGAAATCAGTCATTTTTTGTTTATACTGCAGCATCATTCTAAGTGAGGATAATATGCTGCTCAAGGCTAGGGACACACCTACCTGGTATACGTATTCAATCATGTCTCTCTTCATATAGTCCAGTGAGGTATGTCTCAGGTCATTCACTCCATCATGAACTATGACAGAGTCATAATAGTACTTGTTGCTGAGATACTTGTGTGCATGCATGATCTCTCCTTAGCATGGAGAACATTGATATCTGTGCAGTAACAGAAACCTGGTTCAAGGCTCCCGAGAGCACCCCAGCACTACCAGGTTATACCTCATACCATGCTTTTCAGCCCCAAAACTTGGACCGAACCACAAAAGGAGGGGGAGTATCAATATTCGTCAAAGATACCCACACCTCCAGGTTGGTGGCATAGCACGAAGCATCAGAGACTATCCATGTGCAACTAACAGTGGGTAAAACTGCCTTCCAGTTTATAGCCTGCTACAGACCACCTTCCCAAACCCAGGAACCCCACTCAGCCTTCCTGAGAACACTGGAAAATATGAAGGTCTCTCCAAACACCATTATATTGGGCGACTTCAACTACCCAAACATAGACTGGGAGCATTACTCTAGCTCCAACACCCTAGCCCAAAGGTTCCTAGAATTTATAAACTCAAATGCTATGGAACAACTTGTTACCACTCCCACAAGAGGGGAAAACATACTGGACCTGATCATCACCAATATTGGGACTCTATGCTCCAGACCAGAAGTGTATCCCTCACTGGTAAGATCAGACCATAAACTAATCTCACTGGATATTCACATCCGGACCCCACCCCCTGCCCAGAAAACCACAGTGAAAAACTTCTCTAAAGCAAATTTCACACTCCTCAAAACCGAGGTGGAATCCTTCAAAGCCCCCGGGCCTGTGGAAAATATGGCCCAGACCGCAGAATCCTTTATAAACGCATTCTATGAACACCTTCAGGAATGCATGGATCATGCAATCCCAAATAAAACCAAGACCCAATCTTCCAAAGGCAGACGTCCTGTCTGGTGGACCCCAACCATAAACAAACTATACAATAGAAGGAGGAAGCTACTACATGATAGAGCAAAATACCAAAAAGGGAAGGCATCTCTGATCAGTATTAGCAAAAAACTACGGGCACTCATAAAATCGTCTAAGGCCAGCTTCGAGAGAAAAATTGCACAGGACACTAAGGATAAATCACAAGGCTTTCTTTAGTTATGTTAGGAACCTGGGTGGGAATTCCCAGATATGCTCAGAATTAGTCCAAAATGACAAAAAATACACCAAACCCACAGACATTGCCAACATCCTAGCTGACAGGTTCAGCGCAAACTCCCCCCCCCTTCCAAACCAAAAGGGCAAATATCTATCCCAGCAGAGTGCTGCCCCCCTGACATCTCAGATGCTCAGGTAAGAGCCGCCCTCTCCAAAGCAAAAAACACAGCATCAATGGGACCAGACTGTGTCCCGGGCTGCGTCCTACATGAACTCCAAGAAGAGCTAAACCCAAACATAAAACTACTGTTCAATCTCAGCCTTACTACAGGATATGTACCCAAAGAGTGGCATACAGCAACAGTGGTCCCTCTCCACAAAGGTGGTGCCTCAACAGATCCTGGAAACTATCGCCCCATAAGCCTGACTAGCTTGGTCTGCAAAACTATGGAAAGGATCATCATGGACCTCAAAAATAAAGATATTGGGGACCTACAGACACTGGATCCTACCCAGTTTGCCTTTGTTAAGGGCAGATCCTGCCTCTTAAACCTGGTCGATTTCTTTGAAACAGTCACCAAGGCCATTGACGAGGGGAAGGTGGTCCACACAGCCTACCTGGATCTCGCAAAAGGCTTCGATACAATACCCCACTTGGGCATTATAGATAAGCTCACCAGCTTAAATATAAACCCCTATGTCACTAGATGGGTTGCAAACTGGCTCAAGGACAGAACCCACATGGTTAGAATTGCTGGAGCCATGTCAGACTCCAAACCAGTTACAAGTGGCATCCCACAAGGCTCAGTCCTGGGACCTCTCTTGTTCGGTATATATTTCTCGGAGGTACAGGCCAACACAGAAGGACTGTGGCTGACCAAGTTCGCAGATGACTGCAAACTGGGTGCCATAGTCGACTCTCCAGCCGACACAAGCATCCTCCAAAAGGGCCTCAATGAAACAGACAACTGGTGGCAGAGCCATGGCCTCAAGCTAAACGCCAAAAAGTGTATAGTCATCCCCTTTGGCAAAAACAAAGTGCCCACAAATTACCACATAGGTGGTAATCCATTAAGTACAGAAGAAGTAATTAGGGACCTGGGGACCCAAGTTGATAGCAATCTCTCATTTGACAACCACGTGGCCAAAGTGGTTAGAAAAACATTTTATATAGCCCACCTAATCATGAAGGGATTCACATCTAGATCAGGGGAGGTCATCGTGCCTCTTTACTCATCCCTCATCAGGCCCATAATTGAGTACAATGCCCCTTTTGGGATGTACCTTACCAGACACCTGCAGCAACTGGAAAGACCCCAAAAGTACCTCACCAAGAGGATCAAAGGGCTCAAACAGATGCCATATGCTGCCCGGTTAAAGAAACTCCAGCTCTACTCAGTGGCATACCGCCTGCTCAGAGGCGATCTGTGCCTGACATATAAAGCCATGTCCAACCCGGAATTAATGGACATGCTGCACCTCAGAAAATCCAAATCCCATCGAGCTACGCACTCGAGAGACTTGAACCTCAGCACTGAAATAAATAGGACATGCTGGAGGGACAGATTCATAACCCAGAGGCTCCCTTCACTCTGGAATAAAATCCCAGTCCAGGTTAGGCAGAGTCCCTCATTGACTCTCTTCAAGAGGAATCTTGATGAGTGGATGGGAGATCGTAGGTTTACCCCGGGTATCACTTCTGTGTCAATGTTAGACAGAGGCACAGTATACTAACCTCAAAAAAGGGCATAGCAAAATTAATTTAAAATGGGTGGCGAAAGCCAAACACACTCTGGCTAGGCTTATAAATGCCCTAGGGCAGATAGCCTAGTATGAACCTATCTGATGAATCCTGGCACTAGACTGGCAGCTGACTGTGACTTTCTCCTTGTCCAGTCTGGTGAGTAGGACATCGTTTGTCTCACTGTCGAGTCTCCAGTGATGAGAAAATTTGTTTTATGAGTGTCCCGCCTTACAGGCTTGATAGGTGAGACACTGGTGTTGCTATGAGTCATGGGTGCTGGAACTGTGTTAGTTGCAGCAGTCTTGTGTTTTGGAGGTCTCTGGTGTTTTAGCAGGTTTTTTGAGAGAATCTCCGCTTATGTTGATGTTAGATACATACTATGTGCATGTGTAGTGGTGGGTAGGTTGACACCCACTTCCATATTATTGTTTTAAGTGCGAGCGAGCATGGATTCAAGATTCTTGGCGTAGATGCATCTCTCACACTCTGTACTAGAGTGAGTTATTAGAGGATTGCTATATTGCCGCAAGAGACCCAAATTGACAAGGTTGTCAGGAGAAACAAAGTTGGTCCAACTGTCCATAATGCTAGGTTGTAGACTGTTATCACTAAGGAGGGCTTTTCAGGATTGATCAAGGAGGAGCTCAGTGGGTGGATATTTCTGCCTGGGTTTTTTTCTTTTTGTTGGTACTTTAATAGTTTTTATCTCACTAGTAGTATTTTTTGACTAGGAAAGTACTAAGGATGAGGGCTATACTAATGTGCTACAGCTGTATCCAAGGGAAAAATTGTTCATCTCTTCGGCTATGGAGCACAATTGTGCAGCAGTGCACGGTGCTGAGCTATGTGCAAACAAGCAGAAACCTGCTCAAAAGCAGGACTTAAATACCAGAAGCTAAAAACTTGAAAACATTTTTAAAAAGGTTCAAAAGGACCAATGAGAATGCTTATTCCAAGCCGTAGACCAACCACCCTTCACCAGACAGGTTCCAATCAGCACAATCCTCTCACTAGAGTGCAGAATGGCCCCTTCCAATCCAAGATGGCCTAGAAAATGTGCTCAGGACAAACAGACCCAGATGTAGCAAACCTGTATCTGGACTATGCTACAACTACTAGCTACCCTAGTTTCATCAAGAACCACTAGAGAATGTTTAACACAGCAGAAAAATACCAGTGGACACTAAAACATTTAAAATGGCAGAACATCAACAAGGAGAGACTAAAGAATGTTTTAAACAGCTAACAAATCCGTTATTTTAACACTGTTTGGTGGGAAAACCAGAACAAGCATAACACATGGCTTTGCAACAGTGAAAAGTACCAGCAAATACTAAGCAAGCAGTGAAAATAGCAAAAAGAGCTTTGTAAACAGAGAAAACAGCAATAAAATATGATTTAACAGGCACAGTAAGGCAGACAATTGCAGTACAACAGTGTAGATTAGTACGTAGTATATTAATACAATATTAAAATAGGTGGCAGGCAATAAAAAGTGCACTAAATAGTATAAATAAGCAAAAAAAAAACAACTTATGGTTTTTGGGGAAGCTCAGAAGACGCTAGTCATCTGGTATCTCAGCTCAGAGTTGTGGCTGATAGCCCACCTCAGTTCAGCTCAGTACAAACAAGCAGAAACCAGCTCGAATGCAGGTTTCAGCTTGTGGGCACATCTGGCCAGGGTCTAGGCACACAATCACTGTGAAATCTGTGTATTGATTATCATGCAACTCCTCTCAACTTCACTAGGATTAATGAGTACTACTCAGAAATGCATGTTTATAATAGTGAGGGTTACAAATGGTGTAAAAAAACATAAACATTAGATTATCAACCAAACAAAATCAATGTACTATTAACACTTACACTGATTTTATGTAAAAAAAAAAAAATCAGAAATCAGTAAAAATATATGTATTTGTTACTACTGATGTAATACCAGACAGTGACACCAAAAGTCTTCTGAAACATTACCTCTGTATGGCCATGTATTAGGATAAACATCAGTTCAGCTATGTCAAATTTGTAATAAAAAAAAACAAAAAAAAACATGGAATTTTAGTAATGTACTTCGGTACAAAATGCACATAAGAATGCAATTCTGTCCTAATGGGTTTCCTTGCATCTCAGCCCGGAGTCAGTACACTGACTTCAGGAGTCATCCTATATCTAGTAGCAAAAATGTTGCCTTACCTGATGAAATATTTATGATTTCTTTTTTTACTTATGTAACAACAACACAGAGATGCTCCTACAACTTTATGGATTACATACATGACCATATGAGAAGGTAAAGTGTGTATGTTTATTGCAGAATAGATCAAAGATATTTGTGTTATGGAGACTGAGACAAAAAGTAACAACTTGAAAGCCAAAACACACTGTGTCTTCATTGTATTTTTGAAAAATACAAGAAAAACTTTAGCTCCTTTCTGAAAGGGTACACCACCTTTGGTACGAAAGAAGTCACAAGTATAACAGCCAAAGTAATCTTCACCTTGTTTCGCTTAGGGACATACACTTACCCCACCAACACCTCACAGACCACATGTTTATTTAACAGAGATCATCTAACTGCACTGTGGTTTCACACGGTGCTTGCCTTCTAACTCTACTTTACCCCCCAAAGATTAACATTTTATGTTTACTTCCCTGATGTGGTGGTAGATTGTGAAAAAAGTTTTATAGAAAAAATGGTCACAAAGACAGATTTCAAGTCCCCAGTCCCCATCAAGCAATCACAGAAGCAATCACATGCACAAAAGGTAAGTACTGTCCCCCCTTTTTTTAACCCACAGACTGCTCCCAAATAGATAGCCACTTCTAGGAGTCACTCCTATTTGTGTAATCAAAAAAAAAAAAATCAGAAACAATGGCTGCAGTAACATATCAATATGCTGATACAGCTCCTTCCTTTGTGGCTGCTGTGAAAAAAAAAGCAAACATGGATGCAATGCTGTTCTGGCAGAATATCCTGCAATCAATGCCCACAAAAAAATGAATGCACGTACCTTCTGCACAACAACGTAAATAAAGCCAATTAAAGAAGAAATGGCAAGGTGCGTGTTAAACACACACACACACACACACACACAGTCTCAAGTTGGCTTGACTATAAGTTACTGACTCATAGTCCACCTCAGCACAACTACTACTCAATGACTGCTCTTCTTCTCGGGCACACTGGCAGCATAAGGGCTACTCATCTGATACCCTGAGGTCCAGTAGCAGGGCACCAATACAGCAATGTTGTACTAGGAGTAAAAACAAACTTCTGAAGCAGTTTCCAGTCAACATGTAATGTTAGTATTTAATTTGTTTAACACAAACACTACATTTAATGCATTGCACAATCATAATGCATTTACAGTATTGGCCATTCTGTGCATACTGTAGAAACTGTATAAAGGAGAATGAAATCAGTTGTGTTGATGCAACCAAAAGTCATAGACTATCATAAAGAGGAAAAAGAAGGGTGGGTGTCCACGAGTGAACAAAACTGGGAACTACATTGACTAAATCAGGCAGAGGAACTTGAATTTAACCTTATTAATTCTGTCCACCAGACGACCACAACTAGTGCAAAAGTGATAGTTATGACCCCCCTGTACAAGTGTACACTATCGCACATACAGTTCTATAATATCCTTGTGTTTTTTGCTGCTGCCCTGGCATCACCTCCCCATCTTACTCACATTATATCAAACAAATTAGATGATTTGGTGCAATGTGAGAGTATGAGTCACTGTCTGTCAGTTATTCCTCTTCCCAAAATTATCATAAATCTCACTGTGGTAAAGAGGAATGGTGAAGGGCTTTAATATCCACAACAGGCCAGGCAGCAGTATAACATTTTTTTTTTAAACACTGTTAATTATAAGTCCATGTATCTCTGAGGTGTGACAGTTATTAGTCAACTGTCTTTTCCTAGAGAATAGTGTTGACTAACAGCAGTATTTCAAAAATGTAGATTCCTTTTTTTGTTGTTGCTGTTAGTGGTTTTGCTACCCCCAATTAATGTATGCTATAGTGTACATAGCATATGCCTGTTGCTGTCCATGGCTAAGACTACTCTCAACCAATCCATCCATCTACCTTTTGTTTTTTCCCAGCTACTCTAACAGAGGAGAATACTTTCTCCATTTTATAAATGTGTACAGGCAGTTTAGAGTCTGTGCAGCTAAAATAAAAGTTATTAGAAATAAAACACATGTTTTTTAATGTATTACTTAAGAAGAAGATTTGCTTTAAGTGTCTAAGATGACTTGGTTAAATGGCTAATAAACTGTATTAAATATTACCATGATGAACATGGTAAGTTTCAACCCTCTGCTTAAGGGTACATTCTACTAGAGCAGTTTCTGCTTTGTAGATTTTTTTTTTCTAAAATGCAGTTTAGATCATATTTGTGCAGCAGCTACTTGGTCTTCACTGAAATTCTATACAGAGCACTATAAGGTAGATGCGATATCCAAGTTTAGAACTGAGATTCAGAAAGGCTTACTCCAAGGGGAAAGCCTTAACATGCCCCCCCTCCCCGCTCAGTAAAGCTTTCTGATTATTAAATCACCCCTACTGCTGACTTTTTCCATTCGTGGAGGCTTCAGCATGGGGGCAATCTTGTAGGCAGAGCTCTCTGGTAATGCAGGAGGAGGACTGGCCACTGCTAATTAGCCATGTGCTGTCCCTTGGAAATGCCATCCGCTCCCAATTTATGTTGTTGAATGATTCAGATAATTACTCAGCAGCATAAAATTTCACTCCTAGATGGAAAAATGACTGTGGTAAAAGCACAGTAGTCACTCATTCACTCCTGCAGGAGTATTCACTGCATGGCTAAGTTCAGCGAAGGTGTAGGTCT
This sequence comes from Protopterus annectens, assembly GCF_019279795.1. Classification (NCBI taxonomy): domain Eukaryota; kingdom Metazoa; phylum Chordata; order Ceratodontiformes; family Protopteridae; genus Protopterus; species Protopterus annectens. Next base: position 116,018,159 of record NC_056730.1, on the reverse strand, counting down.
GGGCATTGGTGTGTGCTGTGAGTGTGTATTCTTTTAAGGGAATAAATGAAGGTGTGTGTCTGTGAGTGTGTGTGTGTCTGTCTGTGTGTGTGTGTGTGTGTGTGTCTGTGTGTGTGTGTGTGTGTGTGTGTTTGTGTGTGTGTGTGTGTGTTATATATTATGTGATAGAAAAACATGTTCATCGACACATAAACAGCGAAAACACTAATCACCAAATGGGCAATTCACTGAATTGTTTCCCAGGGGAAAAAATTGCTTGGTCAAAGAAAAGCAAAAAACTTTCAAACCATACAAAGTGGGGGGCTGTGCCCCCTACACCCCCCGAACTAAATATACCAACTCCGAGATTGCACTACAGTGGGGAAAAAGGCAAATTCCCCGATGACAGCCAAGCTTTTTTTCCCCTGGGAAAAAATTTGCTGAAGTAGCAGTTCGGAGGTTAGTGTGTTCGCTGTTTGTGTCAATGAAAACGTGTTCAATGAATATGTTTTTCGATCACATGATTGTAGGGGGTGCATTTACCAGTGTGATACATGGGCCACTAGGGATAACTTTACCACCATCAGGTCTGACTGCACTAGTGTTGGCTAGTATGACATTCAGAAACATGCTAATGAGCCAGTAATGAGGTCTTTCTCATGAACGTAGCTGTCTCTGAATCACATTTTCTCACTTTTGTAGTAACTGACCAACTTGTAGTGGACAATTGCTATGTGTGGTGAGGCTTTTTCTGAATTCTAGGGCAGATCTTAATTTCGTGTCACGGTCTTATGAAGGAAACCATCCAATATGGGCTTCCTAATGAAAGTGTAGCTGTTTTCTGATCATTCCTCATAAGTTTGATTAGAAAATACTGTAAACACTTGTAAAAAGCAACTGATCATACAAAAATCACTAAAAACAAGCAATGCCGTAAGGAAGCAAGGCTCCTGCATACCCTTATGTAAGGGGTTACAATAATGGATGCCTGATACATTGATCTTGGAGATGATATATGTCAGTATCTTGGAGAAAGTAGAAATCTATGGGATACTGAAATCTGGATCTTCTGGTGAAAAAAAATATTTCTTGTACACTAGTGATTGCACAAGTAAGACTGTCAGTCATTAATGTGTCAGAAACAAGCCTGATACTCCAAGGGTGATTAGTTTATGACTCTGTCCTGTTGTTACTGAATATGGACCTCCTTATACCAAATAAGAGTTAAGTACTTCCCATAATGATAGCTTTTGGTAAGTAGTTGTAACCTGTGTAATGTACCCAACCTCCTTCCCCTCCTCTTTTTCTGTTGTTCATCTTGCTTAGCATACTAGAGGAAATTCCTTTGTAGTGTATTGTGGAATAAGGGGGAGAGGCCTATTAGCCTGAAAAAGATTCAGGTCTGAGTTGTCCTGATACCTTCTAACATTAGTTCTGTCAAAAGCTGGAGTTTTTCATCCAGATCTATCATTATAGAAAGTACATACATTTTTTTCTTCACTTTGTCATTTTTTTTTAACTTCTACAGTTTGTTTTTCCAGTTCTGTAACTATTTAACATCTGGACATTATTCACAACGCTTTAAATAAGTGTTGGAAAAGAACTGTTTGGGATGAAGTCCTTAAGATAATGTGTACTACATCACATGCACTTCACTGCAGATGGGAATTGGCAAATAAAAATGTATAGGATCATAGGAGGTTACTAGGTTAATGGCCTTGGGGCCCTTACAAGCCTACCCAAGAGTTTATCCCCAAAAAAGAAACCTCAGTCAGCACCCATCTTCCCTGTCAATGAGTGACACAGGTGGAACCCCTGGGACAAATTTGTGCTTTCCTATTGACTCGACAAGGTTGCACTTAGGGTCAGCGAGGTACTCTGTGATATGTATGGGAAGTCTATTCCAGAGACAGGGCAGCTTCTGGGAAACAAACCTCTCTCTCTACAGCAGGTTTTGTTGATGTTGCATATTAGATTTAGGCCTTTCAAGCAGGTAATGCACGACAGGTTAGACATATGGATATGGAGTATCTCTAGTAGGCAGGGTCTGATATTGCCTTGTAGGCGAGACACAGATCACCTCTGAGCAATCTATATGATACCAAGTAGAGTGAGAGTGACTTTAGCCTGTCTGCACAGGACAGTTGTTGGAGGCCATGGATTCTCTTTGTGAGATATTTTTGTGGCCTTTCCCATTCATGCGGGTGTTTGGAGAGGTACATACCAAATGGGCTGTTGTACTCAATTATTGGCCTAATGAGGGAGGAGTACAGAGAAGTAATAACCTCCTTTTTTCTGGATGCAATCCCTTTACTTCTGAGATGAACCAAATATAAGGCTTTTCTGACTACTGCCTCTACATGATGGTCGAATGTGAGATTGTTGTCAACCTGAGTACCCAGGTCTCTCACCACAGGTTGTGTGCTTAGGAGGTTGCTGTTGATGTGGTAATCAGTAGGGGCCGTGTTTTTTTCCAAATGGTATGATGATACATTTTTTTGCATTTAACTTAAGGCCATGAGTTTGGCACCAGTAATTTGTTGCTGTGAGACCCTCTTGCAGTATGTTAATATCACTTGGGGAGTCATTGTGATAGCACCCAACTTACAGTCATCCACAAACTTGGTCAGCCACAGGCCTTTTGTCTTTGCCTGGACCTCTGAAAAGTAGATGCCAAACAGTAGGGGTCCCAGGACAGATCCCTGGGGAACACCACTAGTGGCAGGTCTCCTGTCTGAGTGGAGGCACCTATTTTGAACTTGTGGGTCCTATCTGTGAACTAGTTGGCCACCCACCTGATGAGATAGGGATTTACACCAAGTTGTGCTAGCTTTTTGATGATGCTCAAGTGCGGTATTGTGTCAAAGGCCTTGGCCAAGTCAAGGTAAGCTGTATGTACTGACTTGCCCTCATCCAGGGCCTTGGTGATAGTCTCAAACAAGTCAACCAGGTTCAACAGGCAAGATCTGCCCTTGACAAATCTGAATTGGGTGGGATCAAGTGCTTGGAGATTGCCTATGCCCTTGTTCATGAGATCCATAATAGTACGCTCCATGGCTTTACAGATCAGACTTATCACGCTAATGGGGAGATAGTTTCCAGGGTGAGTAGTGGCACCACCTTTGTGCAGCGGGATGACAATGGCAGTTCTCCACTCTGCTGGAATGAAGCCTGTACTTTGGCTGTGGTTGAATAGGGTGCTCAGTGGTGAAGCTAGTTCTTGCTGGAGATAATGTAAATACTACAAGTATCCATCTGACAAGATAAGTATGTGTTAGTGAGTGGAATAGCATTTGGGACTTCAGCTAGGTGGAATGCAAGTGAACCAGCAGAGTGCCAGGTGGAATGCTGAATTGAGTGTCTGGTGGACTAGCAGACTGCCTTGACCAGACCTAGCTCTCTCTTTCTCTCTCTCTGATCCATCCATGTTGTGCTAGATGAAATGTCAGCTGGGACATGGCTAATGGTTTATGCTGGGTCAAGTGCTAAATGGACTGTGTGGTTGCTTGGTGGAAAGCCAGGTAGAACAGCAAAATGCAGCATGGACTTGCAGACTGCTTTGACCAGACATGGACATATGTCTTATAGAATCATAAGTGCTCTCCAGGGTGAAATGCAAGCTGACAATTGGCACATGATTCATGGCAGCTGGAGTGCCACATGGACATGGGTAGTACATTTACTAGGAACAGCTTGATATCTCAAAAACCTAGCAACGCTTTGCTGGGTGGAGTGCAGCCGACACTTGACACAATTGGTTAGAGTGCTGAGTTGACCACTGTGGTGTTGCTTAATTGCCAGTGTACCAGCAGAGTGCTGAATGGAGTGCCAAGTGAACTTAAATTGTGCCATGACCAGCCATACCTATTTATGTCCCAGATTCAGGAGTGTTATCCTGTGTAAAATTCCAAATGGTATTTGGCACATAGCTTACACCAAGTGGATTGCCTTGATCAGACATAGCTATCCATCTCACAGACCCAGACAGGCTATGCTGTATGGATTGACAGCTGGCATGTAGCAGAATCAATGCAGGGTAGAGTGTTAGAGGGAGTATCAGAGTACCTATTAGTGTGCCAAGTGGACCCATGGAGTTCATGATGGAGTGTTATGTGGACTGGGTGAGGGCCAGGTGGAGCAGCAAAGTGCCTTAATCAGCCATAATGGTCTCATAGTCCCAACGTTGTCATCCTTGCTGGAGTGACAGTCAGCATATGGTGCAGGATATATGACAGGTAGAGTGATAACTGTGACAGAAGACTGCTTTGACCATCCGTAGCTTTCAAAGTCATGAACAACTTTGTGTAGCGTCAGCTGAACCAGAAGCATGGTGATTGAAGTGCCTTGTGAAGGGATGGGTGGAGTGTCAAGTGAAATGTTAGCCAACACTGTCACAGAAGATGCGTCACACAGAGTGGTATACAGCATGCTTGCTACCAAAGGCATAGAGTAAGTACAGGGTGGAGGCTGGCTGTTATATATGGGGTATAAATCTTTGATAATAATGAGGCTAGGTCACATCCTTAATGTCTCTCTCTCATTATTCACCATCCCAACACTACATTATGTCACAGTAGAGAAATACATTTACAAAACTAAATACGTTTGTGTAGTTGCTAATACAAAAGTGTAATTCTCAGTGGAAAAAAATATTGGCTAATCCTACCAGAGTGTTCTGTCTCTGCAAAGAAACTTAGCAGAAATATAGCAGATTTGGATCCAAAAATGTGATTTATCCTTAACTGAGTGAAACCGTAAAAAGTCCTGAAAGTGTCTGGTGTGCTACATACCTGTATGCCACAGGAGAGGAAAATATAAAGGCATTTAATTCATTTATTTTTTCCAGTGAGGAAAAAGAAAAAACTACAGCATTTATGCAGCAGCTCGGGAATTATTTTAAATTTAGAAATATTTTGCTAACTGTTTACCATCTGTCCTTTATAAGAATAGAAGATCTAATAGACACTATAAATGCTTGTGTTAATGAGCAAAAGACTAAATCTGTTGAATTGCATGTTTTACTAGTTTGTTATATAAGAAATGATGAAACAAAGGGCATGATTTTAGGACAGAGACTTGACCTGATCAAAGGTTATGGGTATGTGCAGAGAAATTGCAGTCATTTTGTATACAGTTTAATCAGAAGAAAGAGTTGTGTGGAAGGGAATGTGATCCAAATAAAAAAAACATTGTTTGAAATTAAAAAATAGAAATAAAATGAGAATGTGCTGCATCATTAATGGTTATGAAAAACATAGCTGCAAAACAAATGTGTTGTAGTAATAGAGTCCAAAAATGCTATCTCAGTTAAAATTTAAACTTTGTGCAGATGTGGCTCCAAGCATGAAATGAAGCATGATCCTACATTTCATAAATATTACTGTCTATAAATCATGTTTAATTCTTTCTCATTTTGTTATACACCATATAAACGTTCCATTTCTTTCTGTATTACAGTAATTTCAGTAAACTCTATTGTTTCTTCATATTCCTGAACAGACCTCTAATTCTTTCAATCATAAAATATACTTTTTATACTTTTCTTTAAAGACTATATAACAAATGAAACACACAAAAAAACAGACTAGTGGATTTATGATCTTTCCATAATTGACAGGCTTCTGCTACAAATTACTGCCTCTCTGACTCATCTCCCATCAATCTTTTTGACCCCTTCTTAATTTAATAATGCCCTCATCATCTCCCACTTATACCCATACTGCTTCATGATTAGTAAAACTTGCCACTTGTATTTCACTTTTTACTTCTTGTTAGTCCTTCTGACAGCAGAACATAATCAATGTATGTTGATTTCATTCTCTATTATGCATATTTTCTTTATTTTCACACATAACCTTACATACTTCAACATATCCCTGCATGTTTTAGTGTGTTTATTTATTTTCCGTCTTCTTTAATTGCAGTTAGTCCCCAATGTTCATGTTCACAACTGCATATTTTTTTTATTTCTTCAAACAACTTTGCCATATCATCAGTGGTTATATATGCAAGTATGTTACTACAGACCTAACCATATTCCCTATTTTAACATCACAAATCAGTCATAGTACTCCTAGAATAACATCTAATACTTTCACCTTGTCATTAAAAAAATGTTAGACCAGAGCATAGATCCCTTAAAAACTCTACACAGTCCTGTTTCCCCATATTTTCTAGTTATCTATTTTTGTAGACTTCTAACATCTTGCAAACAAGCTACATCCACCTTCACATGGTGGTGGTGTACCATTGCACCATTTTCCAAATCCTGCACCTTGTTTCATCATTTCTTATATAACACATAATGTTATGTCTTATAACATTAAAGGAAGCTAAGGTTAAGTTACCTTTCCCTTTTTGTTGTTTGCTTTGTCCAGCAGCTATTTTCTTTTTCTGATGTTTTTCCCAAAACAGGTTAATGCTGTATCCCCTCTACGTCTTCCTTTCCCTGTGCCACCTCTTTCAATCATCGTATTGATTTTATACTTCCATAATAAACTCATTCTTGCATTGACACATGTATATCCACATTTTGTTCATATAAAGTATTGTCAGCAACAGGTACATAATTATTTTGCACATTATCATTTAGATCATTCTCATGATCAGAAACAGACACATCATTTTTCTCTTTCCCATTTTAGTTCCTTCTTTATGACTGTGAGCATGTCAAAATCAAACCATATACAACCTTCTTAATCATATTTTCTTCAAAACAATTTGCAGTCCCTGATGGAATGTCCACACATCACACCTTGCAAATTGATCCTTTTTGGACAAGACTGAATTAGACGTGTGGAATCTCCACTAAAAAATGTTTTTGGTTGCCCCCAATATTTTATTAAGCATTTTATCATGTATTAAAGCAACATTCGTAGGTTCATAGGTTGATACTAGGCTATCTGCCCTAGGGCATTTATAAGCCTAGCCAGAGTGTGTTTGGCTTTCATCACCCTTTTAGATTAGTTGACTGTGCCTCTGTATAGTAGGTCACAGAAGGGTAGCCCTTTTAAGGTTAGTTTACTGTACCTCTGTCAAACAGGGACACAGAAGATATCCCAGGGGTAAACTTACAATCTCCCATCCACTCGTCAAGATTCCTCTTGAAGAGGGTCAGTGAGGGGCTCTGCCTAACATGGATTGGGATTTTGTTCCAGAGTGAGGGGAGCCTCTGGGATATGAATCTGTCCCTTCAGCATGTCCTATTTATTTCTGTGCTGAGGTTCAAGTCCCTGGAGCGTGTAGCTCTAAGGGATTTGGATTTCCTGAGGTGAAGCATGTCCATTAATTCTGGGTTGGACATGGCTTTATACGTCAGACACAGATCGCCTCTGAGTAGGCGGTATGCAACTGAGTAGAGCTTTAGTTTCTTTAGCCGAACTGCATAGGGCATCTGTTTGAGCCCCTTGATCCTCTTGGTGAGGTACTTTTGGGGTCTTTCTAGTTGCTGCAGGTGTCGGGTAAGGTACATCCCAAATGGGGCATTGTATTCAATTATGGGCCTGATAAGTGATGAGTAGAGGGGCACAATGACCTCTCTTGATCTAGATGTGAACCCTTTCGTGATAAGGTGGGCTATATAGAAGGTATTTCTAACCACTTTGGCAACGTGATTGTCAAAGGAGAGATTGCTATCTACTTGGGTCCCCAAGTCCCTAATTACTTCTTCCATACTTAATGGATTACCACCTAGCTTTAGGCCATGGCTCTAGCACCAGTTATCCGTCTCTGTGAGACCCTTTTGGAGGATGCTTGTGTCAGCCGGAGAGTTGATTATGGCACCCAGTTTGCAGTCATCTGCGAACTTGGTCAGCCATAGTCCACCCATGTTAACCTGTACCTCGGAGAAATATATACCGAACAAGAGAGGTCCCAGGACTGAGTCTTGTGGGATGCCACTTGTAATTGGTTTAGAGTCTGACATGGCACCTGCTATTCTGACCATGTGGGTTCTATCCCTGAGCCAATTTGCAACCCATCTTGTGACATAGGGGTTGATATTTAAGCTGGTGAGCTTATTTATGATGCCCGAGTGGGGTATTGTGTCGAAGGCTTTTGCGAGGTCCAGGTAGGCTGTGTGGACTACCTTCCCTTCATCTATGGCTTTGGTAACTATTTCAAAGAAGTCGACCAGGTTCAAGAGGCAAGATTTGCCCTTAACAAAGCCGAATTGGGTAGGATCCAGTGTCTGGAGGTTCCCAATATCTTTGTTTATGATTTCCATGATGATACGCTCCATAGCTTTGCAGACCAGGCTAGTCAGGCTTATAGGGCAATAGTTTCCGGGGTCTGTTGTGGCACAATCTTTGTGGAATGGGACCACTGTTGCTGTACGCCATTCCTTGGGTACATATCCTGTAGTAAGGCTGAGATTGAACAGTGACTTTATATGAGGGTTTAGTTCTTCTTGGAGCTCATGTAAGATGCAGCCCGGGACACCGTCTGGTCCCATTGATGCTTTGTTTTTTGCTTTGGAGAGGGCAGCTGTCACCTGTGCATCTGTGATCTCGGGAAGGCTACACTCTGTTGGGATAGACATTTGCTCATTTGGGGGGGGGGGGGGAGACGTTTGCACTGAACCTTTCTGCCAGGATGTTGGCAATGTCTGTGGGTTCAGTGTATTTTTTGTCATTTTGCACTAACTCAGAGCATATCTGGGAGTTGCTCCTGTTTTACATAGGAGTCTACTCAAACCTCACATACCTCAGTACAGAGAGACATTTCATCAGTTTTTTATCACCAGCCAGAAAAAGTTTTTATGCAAGCTGAAAAGTTTCAAATATTATTTCACAAATGTTTTAGGACACTAAATGTACTCTGACAAGTATTATTCCAAAACATCATGGTCCCACCAGTTTGTCCCATATTGCATACATCTTTGTAAGTAATGCAGTTTTTCAATGTAATATTTACCACTGGCTGTCTCCTTTATCATGACAAAATCTTTTGAGCAGGTTTTGATAATCCATCTGCCATTGCTGTATAATATATATTTGTACCTCCAACTGTTAACCTCTCACATTGGGCCATACCACTTCAAACTGTTCTCTCACAATATTTCACTCTGTTAGACAGTCCTCTCTAGCTTTTTTTAAACTTTTTTTATTCAAAATGTTCAACAATCACAATAAGACAAAAATTATTAAAATGTATCAATTCAAAAACTGTTTACATTAGTCCATAACAAGAATTACGTTTAAATAAGTAAATATATCATTAGCATTTTTCAAGTAAATCACTTATTTTTTTCATGCAATATACTGATGCATAATACTCGGTGTTCTCATCATAGTGGTTGACGATTCTTTATTTTGACACACTTCGTCTAAAAGTATAAATTCTAAAAAATGACATGATATTTGCATTCCCAGTTTAATGTAATAATTTTTCTTGCAAAGGTTAGAATCGACCATAAAGAGACACCTGTGTTATTGGAATAACTTCAGGAATTAGAGTATTAAACAATATTAATTAATTATTTGTTATACATTTATCCGACCACAATGCTTGAGAAAAACTTTTAAACTCATTCCAAAAAGGAGATGATATTTTACATTCTAGCACCATATGTAACCAGTTTGCATCTATATAGGATCACAGGAAGTTACTAGGCTATTGGTCCAGAGGCCCTTACAAGCCTAGCCAATAATTTAGCCCATGTTCCAACAAGTCAGCAGCCTGTGCCACTGTCCAGCAATAACACAGGTGGAATCCCAGTGTGTATTTTGTGCTCCCCATCCAGTTATCCAAGTTGTGCTTAAAAAGGGTTAATGAGGCTCTCTGCTTGACATGGAGAGGGAGTCTATTCCACAAAAAGGGGAGTCTCTGGGACACACATCTGTCCCGCCAACAAGTCCTATTGATGTCACAGACCAGGTTGAGGTTGCGCCTGCGAGTTATTCAAGTGGAGCTTGACCTGTGGATATGCAGCAGTCCCATCAGGGTGGGGTCTGAGGTTGCTTTATATGCCAGACAGAGGTCCCCTCAGAGGAGTCTGCAGGAGACTGAGTAGAGGGACAGGGCCTTTAGCCCATCTTTGTAGGCTAGATATGAGGCCCTGGATTTTCCTGGTGAGGAACCTCTGTGGTCTCTCCAGTTGCTGCATGTGCTTTGTGAGGTGCATGCCAGAAGGGGCATTGTACTCAATAATGGGGTCTTATAAGGGAAAAACACAGGGATGTAATGACCACCTTGTTCCTGGATGAGATCCACTTACTAATGAGGAGGACCATGTAGAAAGTTTTCTGTATAACGGAGACAATATGGTGGTCAAAAGGCAGTTTGCTATCAACCAGGGTGCCCAAGTCCCTCACTACTGATTGTGTGCTTAGGACCTTATTATCAATGTGATAATTTGTAGGGATGTCACTCTCCCTAAAGGGAATGATGATGCATTTTTTAGCATTCAGTTTGAGGCCATGTTTCTGGCACCAGTCATTTGTTTGGGTGAGACCCTATTGGAGGATGTCCACATCCAGTTGGGAGGGTGGCTCAATGGCTAAGGTGTTTGCCTTACAAAAACAAGGTGCAGGGTTTGAGTCTCACAAGGGATAATTGGCTAGGCTTAAAATTGCTCGCAAGGGCAGTTAGCTTAATACTAAACTATGAACCTATGAACATCTCTAGGGGAATTGATGACGGCACCCAACTTGCAGTCATCTGCAAACAACCTGGTCAGCCGTATCCCACTGGTTTGGCCTGCACCTCAGAAAAGTGTATCCCAAACAGCAGAGGCCCCAAGACCGATCCCTGGGGTACACCACTTGTTACGGATCTACTGCTTGAGGTGGCTTCCCCTATTTTGACAAGGTAGGTTCAGTCAGTGAGCAAGTTTGCTACCCATCTGGTAGCATATGGATTGATCCCTATTTGAGAGAGTTATCTATTATACCTGAGTGGGGAATAGTATCAAAGGCTTTAGCCAGGTCAAGATAGGCGGTGTGCACTTTCTTCCCCTCGTCCATGGCCTTGGTGACTGTCGTAAAGAAGTCGACCAAATTTAACAGCCATGACCTCCCCTTGAAACCAGACTGTGTGGGATCAAGTGTGTGGAGATTGCCAATGTCCTTGTTAATGAGGTCCATGATAATCTGCTACATAGCCTTGCAGATCAGGCTAGTTAGGCTGAAGGGTCTATAATATCCTAGATCGGTGGATGCTTCACTTTTGTGCAAAGGGATGACAGTGGCTGTCCTCCACTCAGCAGAGATGAAGCCAGTACTCAGGCTTTGCGTAAAATTCTAAATAGCACCAGCACGACTAAAGTAAAATGTGACTTCTTTATTCCAAAAGGTTCAAGAACGAGGTTTCAGTTAAAAACAAATGTAGGGTCCCTTCGCATACGATAAGGGCATTCAGTGTTGCCTTCTTCAGATCATCTAGCAGGAGAAAACATAGGAAATTGTCCATCTGTATTTGTCAGAAACTGAGGGAGAGAGGCCAGAGAGAGCTAAAAGGGTAAAGGGAGGAAGGTCTAAGAGTAGTATTACTATGTGATCACACAAGTGCTAATAAGGGAAAATTTGTAGCTTGAATACCTCAAAAAGGGTTAAAAACCATGCAGCTGAAGCTCTGGATACAGCAAATCTGTATCTAGACTATGCTACTCAATTTAAGGTTAAAAACACAGTAAAAAACTCACAAAGAAGCACAGGTTAACCACTTACAGTCAAAAGAACAGAGCTCACAGTATGAAGAAATACATTTAAACAGGAATTTTGATGCATTGACTGATGAAGAAACCTCCAAATTATGTACATTTAGTATGCAATTAGGAAAGTACCTATTCGTTAGTTTTCTATATGACAATTCATCAGTATTGGAGATACCACAAAAATCTGTTGTAAAAACAGCTAAGGGCTTTCAATGTATGGTAAACATAAAAGTATGAACTATTATTGTGGGATTATCCAAAATAAAGGCATGCTGGAATGCTGATAGAGTTGTCAAATAGCTTAAGACAGCATAATTAAAAAAACGAAAAACAAAATTTAAGACTGACAAGTTTTGAAGTACGTGTGTCACATTCTAAGAAACGTAATTCAGAAAAAGTTAGAGCAGTTGTGCAAATGCCAAAATCAGGCAACAAGTTAGCACTACATGGATCTCTTGGAATGATTCAGTATCTTGCAAAATGTGAACCTTATATTTCTAAAATAATGATTCCTGTAATGAAGTTGTTGGAGAAAGATGTAACCTGGAATTGGAGCTATGAACAAGAAAAAGTTGTAAAATGCTCTAAAAAGCTACTTACAGATGATATGACATTACAATAATATGATGTGAAAATATGCCAGTTATGTTGCAAATACTTGCCAGTCAGGATGGTGGAATAGCTGTGATCTTACAAAAGAACAGACTAGTTCTCTATATATTAAACATTTATAGATGCACAAAATAAGCATACTGAGACAGCGAAGTAACTGCTAGCAGTAGTTATGGATGTGAGAAGTTGCATAAGTTTGTAGTAAAGAATTTCAGGTTTAAATAGTCCACAAACTCTTGCAAATGTTTTCAGATGCTCTCTATACAAAACACCTCCATTATTGCAAGGGCTCTCATTTATGATCAGATTCTGAAATGATCAGGGTGCCTTATTGGAAGGTCTTCACAATTATGCAGTGCAACACAAAACATAATCCATTCTCTGCTTCAGTATAACATGGACTTTCTAATACCACACCAATGCTGCAATTCCATGGAGACTGTGCTATGCCAAGAGCAGTTAATAAGATTTAGTTGCATTCTATATAAAATGAATTTCCTTAGCTATTCCTGGTGTAATTGAATGACGAGCCCACCACGTAGCTGAAATTCCTGAACTTATCTGTCTCCACAGTGTTATCTGTATGACAATCATAACACTGCATGCCTGACACGGAAATATGTGCATCTACAAGTTCAAAAACAGAGTTGTAATGCTGTGGGGCTATGGTAATGAAACACAAAAATCTTTTGTTCAACTAGTATGATATAAGCTATCCTTAGGGTACAGAGAGGGTGGCTCCCAAAGGAACATTACCACATGTGCACTATACCTGCCAGCTCCCCAACATGTTCCCAGCTTGCTGTACAATAATTTTACCTGTTATTGGAACTGGTACTGCAGATATTTGGACTGTTCAATATGTAACTTCTGCAGTTCCAGTGCGGACAAACAGATTAGGTTGTTCCAGGTTTAGTGGTCCATAGACTTTAATGGACAACTCCAATACTGTGAAATTTTATAATGGTGTTCTGCACCATTATGAAATTTCAAAGTACTGTGGCATAACAAGCCAAATTTCCATTTCAAAATTGGGTATTGGGTTCAAGAGTCATAATTAGTCTACACAGCCTGAGGACTCCTTGAGCCCATTTTTTTATTTATGTTTGGAATATTATACTATGCTAGGTGTAACACCTTTTAGAATACCACAGTTAATCTACAGAAATATCTGAAAAACAAATATGGCCAAGGAGTCACACATGACCGATATGAGTACAGTATATTTAATTTTGATAGAGGGTGAATAAGAGATTCTTTGAGTAAAACCACATTCACTAGTAAAAGAAGAAAAGTAAAATAATTTCAGATGTGTACTGATACTGACTTGGAAATGCAATTACTGAAAGATGTTAAATTGAAAGGCTGTCCTGAGCAAAGGACATTCGCAAGGAAAGAAATTCAGTCTTAGTTCACCTTCAATGAAGAAGTAAATTGTTACCAAGGATTAAATGTTTGACACTGATAAAACATCCAGTCAATTAAAAAAAATGTTTAACATGAAACATAACTCTCATCTAGGAAAAGTGATGTATGATGAAAGGTCAAGAGGTATGTTTTCACCAGCGATATTGACTGAGATAGAACAAGTAGTACAGAACTGTGCCACTTGCAATGACATTCCAGAAGAAGTAGTATAGTTTTTTTTTTTTTTTTACCTTTTTGTTAACTGAATAAGTGCATTGCACACATCTGTCCCTTTTCATGGGCAACTCGGAACTAACTTGCTAAGAGTCGCACAGTAGTGGAGGAAATCAGACTCTTTACACTGGGCACAGGAAGCAGCTCATTAATATCTCAAATATTTAGTCTTCTATGGTAACTTTCATGTTCCTGATATGCTACTCTGTCTTCCCAGTAGTGAAAAATATCTTCATCTGTTATAGAGTGGACATTGATTTGTTCCATTTTAAAGAATCTGAAAAGCAACATATTTTTATGCTGTACTTAATATGTTTAAAACTTGCAGCACATTAACCAAAAATATGACTGAATCTGCAATGTATGATTTTTCAATTACATGAAAAGTTGTGGGAACTTGTGGTATATTTAAAAAGCATGTGTTTTTTTTTTTTAACTATAATTATCCTCTGGTGGGAAAGAAGGCAGTGAAATGTACAGTAGAGACATAAAATTGGAATGGGAATTTTCTGCCCTGTGGTTACAAGACAGGAATCCAAGAACACAAAGAAAATCATAATTTGTTAGCAGGTAAATGTGAAACTGCTTAAATGCATTTGTTGTTTCCATATTGAAAAGGTATAAGCCAAGGAAGTGAATGAAAAAGACACTAAAAAGGGAAGAGCCAGTCAGGGCTTGTAGTGCACAGTCCTTCAAGTTTGTTCTCTGCACTTTCATTTCTGTTAATGATGCTTTCAGCAACTTAGGGTTTATTAAGACTTACTGCATATTTACTTATGTATTAATCATTAAGAAAGTATTTATTTGTTAATGTTGAAAAGCAGCAAGAAAACAACAGAAGATACTGAAACCCACAGAGTGTAGTGAGAAAGGGAGCTGCTAGAGTAAAGACTCTGCTTGGTGATTCCAGTATGAAGCTTATTCTTAGATGTGGATGGTGGAGGTCCATACCCTGGGCAATAGTATATATTTCCTGAGTGCTCTTGAGTCCAAGCTACACTTAGTGGCTCTTATTTGTTTGCCTTTTGTACAATTTAATCTGCTTTAGTACCAGTGGTGTGACTTGACAGACCATACACTTGGTGGCCGTCAGATATTAGATTTAGATAATTTATTGGTGGACAGTGGAGCAGATCCAAAAACTGCATCCTCTGTCCACCACATGACACACAAGCCATGTATCTCATATGTGTTTATTATTATTACAGTTTTTCTTGATGTAATCGCACTACTGATACAGCAAGTGCACTGTCCATTTTCTTGAGACAGTGGTATTGCATGTCATATTTGACAATGGTCTGCAGTACAAAAGTTAGGAATTCAGATGATTTGTACATGAGTGGGAATTCAGACATCTGACATCCACATCACACTTTCCACTGCCCATTGGAAAAAATTATTCAAACAGTGAAGAATATCATGAGTGCAGTAGCAAATGTTTTGAGGATTGTCATCCTGCATTTCTGAATACAGCAATACTCCATTGAAGGGACGTATTCACTCTCCAGTTCAGTTAGCAAACATGTTAAAAAGCAGGTTACCTACTTGAACACATTAATGTTGTCTGACAAAATCAGTAGAGAATAAACAGATACTGAAAAAACAGTTTCTGTGAATGCTGATATGACTGAGACTGAAGAAGCCTTCCATATTAACCGATTGAAGAAGATTAAGGATACAATAGCCATGAGGATATTTTCAGCCTGAGGTTGTAGTGGGTAAAGCAGTAAGTAACTTTCCTGTGATATTCATGGGGAGGATAGAAGACTCTATAGAAAGAATCCTGGATATTTGTAAGACAAAAATGTTGAATTTCCAGTATGAAGAACATCCAAAACTGTTGCAGCTTGTACTGTCTCAAGAATATAGACTGAGAAATATGATAGCAGGGTTGTAGACAGAAAGTCTTCAAGTTGTGTCTTTAGGTAAAGCCATAGTATAACAATAACTGTCCTCAAAATGAAGATCAAAAGTCCACTTTAAATAGTCCCATGTAATATTCTAGATAGAAAAAGCACTGAATAAACCATAAAGACATATGTAATGTTCAAGAGAAAATGATTCTAAACACTTAACAGTTCCAATAATTAGAAATATATTTGAATGTGTACATGTATAGAAATTCTTTATTTTGATATCAGTAGCCCATGTCATGCTTATTAATGCAGTGTATGTGTGTATAAAACTTAATGAGAATGCTTTAGATGAGGTATGTTGAGATTTAAACATCATTATTATGTTTTCCTTATTGAATAACTATCCCGACAATACACAAAGTGCATCACTGGAGTAATTTGATGAGATATAGCTATATGACTTAACAGTACCACCCATGCTATCTAGGGTTGATTGCAGGCTGGCACCGAATCCATGCTAGATGGAGCACTGTGTGGACCTTCAGGTTGCCACAAGGACTGCTGGGCAGAACATCAGAGTGCCCTGATTACGTATAACTGTGTGTCTTATAGACCCAGTGGTGTTGCTCTCATTGAGTGCCAGATGGCATCTGATACATAATCCATGGCAGACAAAGTGTCAACTGAATTGGCAAAGTGCCTTCGCCAAGATACAGCTATCACAGATGTGGGTTGTTGGGTATAGAACAGACTGATCAGCAAAGTGGAGAGTGGATTTCCAGGTGGAGTGTCAGGCGGACCACTGATGTGCTGGACTAATTGCTGGCTAGCAGGCAAGCACTGGTACAGACTGACTGCCAGGTCGAGTGTTGAACTGAATGCTGACTGGCAGTGGCACAGAATGAATACGGATGTGTAAAACAACATATAAAATTGTGGGGTGGCATTAGCATAGACTGTGCCATGTGGAAGGCCACCTGGTGTCATCACAGAGTGAATGCTTACTGGGTGTCAAGTGGAGTGCCAGCCATAATCGCCTATGCAATGCAGAGTGGATTGCTGGCTAGCCCCAGCAGAGAAAGACTGTCAGGTATAATACCAGGTGGAGAGTTGGTAAAAAAAAAAAAAAAAAAAAAAGAGGCACATCAAATAGAGTTCTGGTCTGCGCCAGCAGATCGAGACTGCCAGAGGCACTAAGAAGTGCAGTGCCGGCTGGCACCATTAGAGAATGTATGCTGGGTGCGCACTGTTTGTAGCTGGGTGGAGTGCTGGCCAGCACCGGCAGAAAAAGACTGATGCCTGCACTTCTGGGTGGAATGCCGGATGGAGTACCAGCTGGCACTGACACGGAATGATTGTACTCCTACTCTGTTACTTTACCCAAAATCTTATTTTAAAAATTAGCTTATCCCAACAACGGCTGAATCTCAATGCACTTGGAAAGGAATTAATTTGCATTGCTATATTGAGTAAATCATTAATCTATAACATATGTACTACTCAAACATATAGGAACGTTTCAGTTGAATGTTACAATGATAAAAAAATGACGCACGTTCCTGAAAGTATTCTGTAATCTGGTGAAATGTATTGTTGTAATTGTTGGAATACTATTGCAGCATTCACTAAATTGATTCCTTGAGTTAGGTTATGCACCTTTCTAAAAACATTTATGTGAATGTGCTGGTAAGGACGATACTTAAACTTGTTTCACTGACTTAATTCATGTTAACCTGTGTATACATAAAGAAATTTGACATATAACCGTATATGTTCACCATTAACAGCAGCATCCCCAGCCAACCTTTCCGTCCTGGCTGTCGCCTTCTGGATGTTAGCGGAGTCACTGATTGGTTAGGCGGCACCATCCGGGGACCCGACGCAGTGCAGCTCATTAGCCTAAAGGTACCAATATGGCGGAGGTAAGGAGGAAAACTGGGGAGAAGGGCTGTTATTCAAGTCCAAATTGATTGGACCCCTTTGGGCGGACATGGCCAGAGGGTACCCAGAGCTACTCACTAAGGCGTTATGTGTTAATATAGCCGTGTGAGACATGCAGTAGGACTGTATGACAGCTCCGGTTGTTTTGTAATTGTGGACTGTGATCCTGCGGGACCAGGCCGCGGCGTCCCTATCCCCAAACATAGCTAAGCTCCGAGTTGGTTGGTGAAGAGGGGAGGGTGGTGAGAAAAGCAAGTTGTATGGAGTAAGGTGGTCAGGTTGCCCGATAGTTGGCAGGAGAATGGCATTATCATTCAGTCTTAATGCTCCATAGTGCTTTCTTCGTGCGTTATTATCCCGGTATTTTTTTTTCTCCATCTTTCGGCTGAATCTAACAAATGGGTTTGAGTATAGCCAAATTATTTGGCTACTGACAGTTTTCCTCTTAGTGCTAGGTAGGCGTTACGATGTAAGCGAGCGGGTATAGTTGCGGTTTGTGTTTTTCTTATCTTATTTTTTTCTGTTTTTTTTATTTTAATTTAGACAGCTGCGTAGCTCAGAAGAACTTTTTATGCAGAGTAAATTGATCTTCGTTTAAGTTTTAAAGGTATGTGAACAAGATTAGAAGTAATTAGATTTGTAAAGATGATGATACTTAGATTCCTAAAGGTATCTTGTTGTGGGCAGCTTTCTGACAAATAAACACTTGTTTTGTCTGCGCATTTGCTTAATTTGATCGTAGCGTTCTGCCTGCTGCAGTAATATTTTGTTTTATTGTCTTTCAGGCTTCCTTTGGAAGTTCGAGTCCAGGTAAGTTCTGCCTACTTCTGTTTACATGTTACTGACGGGAAGTAATAATTGATTGGGTAGCTGAATGATAGGTGGCTGTCAAACGCTGTTGTCGAAAACAAATGTTTGTTTTTCCAAGAATCCCCCACGACGTTGCAATAGTGCAATCTATTAATTTCTAGTTATTTTTACGCAATTTTGTACTGTAATACTGTGTTAAACTATACTTGGTTCTTATCAGGATTTTTTATGTAACTTGTAATTTTAGGTTGAGAAGTGTATGGACTTGGCACATTTTTATTCACATTCAGATTTGTATGCATGTGTGTCTGTGTATGTGGCTGTATGAAGGCGCACATATTTACAAATGCCTGCGTGTCGTGAGTACATGCGTACAGTCATGATTTGAAAAGTCTTAAAAGCCCTGTGATTTTTTTTTTCTTGCATGCTCTTTTTGACTTGCTGTCTGTTTTTTTGTTATTTTTGCACTAGGTAGATACTAGGGGAGACATTGTAGTTTAGTGGTTAGCTCATACTTCTGCCAAGCTGGAAACCCAGGATTACAGCTCACCACAGCAGCTTTACAGTCTTAGAAAGCAGGTATTATAATTTAGGCTTCAGGTGTATATATTTTATGAACGGTCACATTTATGTTTAATAGTTTATTATACAACAAATTAAACAAATGTTTTAATATATTTTTTCAGAAATTTTTGCCTTTCTATTTGTTTTATAGTCCAGATTGAATTATTCGTAGTGGAGACCCCTTGTACTCTAATGTGCCATTATGCCAGGACATAGGGTTTTTGTGAATGAAGTTAAAGGAGAGTGATTATGGATGGGGATGACAGCTGGTATGCGTGTGTGAAAGATGTCCAAAACATAAGATGCAAATTGGGAGGATAAGTGCAGTTGCTGCAGAAGTGTAAATTGCTTAAAGCAGGATTTTCATTAGGCAGATTTTGTTGAGACATTGACATTGGTTCAGTTGTGTTACTCTGTTGGATGCGATTAAACTCTTAACTGCAAATGCATGCAAATAAGAGTTATGTATAAAAATCAAAGATTCTGTGTACTGACTTGAAAGCAGTTTTACATGTGAGCATGTGTCTTGGATATTTCATATGTTTATATTTAGATGCATGTTGTGCAAGTGATTATGCATAATGGAAAGTTTGTGTATTTGTGCAACCCATAAGAAGTGTTTTAAAAAACCTAGTGCAATTTCTATGAAGCTGAAGGGGAGATAAAACTGTGAGTAAAAATTTGCAGCACTGAACGCCTAAAAATGTTAGCCCTCACAATAATAAAACTCTTAGAATACAAGTCTTACTTTAAAAGGTACACTAGAGCTAGTTTTAACGAAATAGTAGTCCACATATTGCGAAATGCCTTTTAATAGAAAAGTGGAAACAATGTTACATAATTATGTAAATATTAAAATGTAACCCTCACAGAATCAATACCAAGAACTTTTCTGGCACCTTAAAATTGAAACTAGAATAGAAATCATTCATGAGGCATCTTATTCATAAAAATCTAACAAAACTGCATAAGTCCCTGTTAAGTAACTAATTTATGCCATCAGCATAATTACCTTGCCCCCATGAAAGAAATAAGGGGAGGAAAAAGTTCTAGCTCACATAATGCAAGGAGTTTACAGTGCCACCCCCCCCCCAAAAAAAAAACCTTTTAGCACAAAAGATTTTAGTGCATGTCATCCAGCCCAGTACACGTTTATGGATATGGTATACGTCTAAGCCACACTTGCATAATATGACATAATAGTACATGTAAGTTGAGATTTATTGTCTGAGCAGGTGCACATTGTGTCTACACAGCACATGTGCATATTTATACATGCGTGATATGTTTGTAGTATGTACACTCATGTAACATGCATGTGTGCTATGCTGGGAGAGCTGGATTGTTTATATGTTGTTTGTGTGTACCTGCCCTAAATGAGAAAATAAGTATGCCAAAATCTGGAGTAATGAATTGACTTCTTGCATATTGGAACACTGCTACAGCATCTACAAAATGGAGAACCAATACAGCTTTAAGTGCTTTTATCGAATCTGATGGGTAAACCCACAGTATTTATTTTTGTATTTTGCTTGTTAATCAGGCTTTCAAGTAACATATTTTTGTGAAACTCTAGCAGTTTAAGTTGCAGCATCATGTGTAACTTAACAAGCTGGTGTGTAGGGAAGGACTTTCCATGTTGGGCATTCTGCCTTGACTCCATGGTTATATATATATATATATATATATATATATATATATATATATATATATAATGTTTATGTAT
>NC_056730.1:115935323-115965323 GCF_019279795.1 Protopterus annectens | reverse complement strand
ATTAAATAAAAAAAAACACAATAAAAATACAATTGCAATAACATGCAATGAAAAAATGAACCACTAGAAAAAAAAAATTATATATATATATATATATATATATATGTAAAATTCATATAAAAAGAGGCCTGTATTTTAAAATACTTGCCATAGATATGTTCTCATTAATACCTGGGGGTCTGAATGCATTTAATTTCAATTGCCACATTATCTCCCTCATCTCTAATAAAGTCTTAAAGTCACCCCCCCCCCCCCTGTCACTGTCAGGTGTCCTGTCCCCAATAAAGAATAAAAACTTCTTAAAGTTGGCACAAGTCAAACTATGTAAATATAGAGCGTTGGTGGTCTTTTTGTTCTTAATGTCCCTAACGTGTTCAAGGATTCTTAACCTTAATTTTCTAATAGTCTTCCCGACATAAAAACTGGAACAGCTTAAACAGGTAGCAATGTAAATAACCCTCTTGGTGTTACAATTGCAATGACTGGGACATTTAATGGTTTTGTAAAAATTTTGAACTGTCACGTAAGGGCCATTATTAATAAACTTGCATACACTACAGGAATCACATTTGTTCATATTAGAACTCTTGTAGGGTCCGTTGTTAGAGTTGTCCCTTTCCAACAACTCCTTCAAATTCAACCCCCTACTATATGTGATGAGAGGTGTATTCCCAATAATCAGGGTGGTTTCCTTATCCGTAGTGTAATGCCATGTTTCTCTTAAGATGTTAACTATTGTGTGGCCGTTAAACGGCAAAATCATAGCTCTCTTGTATTTCTCATGAGCAGGGGAGAAACCAAAATTACTCTGATCATGGTTCACCTTAGGTAAACCTCCTTGGAGTATCGGCTTAAATGTTAATTGTCTTTTGACATCCACTTCATCTCTAATCCTGTTTTAAAAAAGCTGACGGGTAACCTCTTTGTATGAACATATCCACTAAGACCTTAATTTCCGTTACGTATTTGTCATCCTCACTTATCAGTCTAGACAGTCTTACCATCTGGCCCTTGACAACATTTCTTTTTTGAAAAAGTGGGTGACAGCTCTGAAAATGTAGAAAATTGTTTGAATAAGTTTCTTTGCAAAAAATATTAGACTCCATAATTCCCCTCGTTCTTCTTTGGTGTACAATAAAATGTCCAAATAGTTACAGGTATAACCATGTACCTTGAAGGTAAATTTCAAAAAATTTGTGGTGGTGTTAAGATATTCAATAAAAGTGTGAATTGTTTCAGTTCGCCCCCTCCAAAAAATCAATACATTGTCTAAGTATCTGAGGTATAATACCACATGCTGCATAAATGGTGATGAAAAAACTTTCTCCAATTCCCATTGTGCCAACACTAAATTAGCGTAAATTGGCGCACATTTTGCCCCCATGGCAACACCCGTAACTTGTTTGTACAGTTCACCTTCAAAGGCCATTCACACTTTTATTGAATATCTTAACAACACCACAAATTTTTTGAAATTTACCTTCAAAGTACATGGTTATACCTGTAACTATTTGGACATTTTATTGTACACCAAAGAAGTACAATAACAATTTTCATACAAAGAGGTTACCCTTCAGATTTTTTAAACAGGATTAGAGATGAGGTGGATGTCAAAAGACACGCATTTAAGCCGATACTCCAAGGAGGTTTACCTAAGGTGAACCATGGTCAGCGTAATTTTGGTTTCTCCCCTGCTCATGAGAAATACAAGAGAGCTATGATTTTGCCGTTTAACGGCCACTCTGACACAATAGTTAACATCTTAAGAGAAACATGGCATTACACTATGGATAAGGAAACCACCCTGATTATTGGGAATACACCTCTCATCACATATAGTAGGGGGTTGAATTTGAAGGAGTTGTTGGAAAGGGACAGCTCTAACAACGGACCCTACAAGAGTTCTAATATGAACAAATGTGGTTCCTTTAGTGTATGCAAGTTTATTAATAATGGCCCTTACGTGACAGTTCAAAATTTTTACAAAACCATTAAATGTCCTGGTCATTGCAATTACACCAAGAGGGTTATTTACATTGCTACCTGTTTAAGCTGTTCCAGTTTTTATGTCGGGAAGACTATTAGAAAATTAAGGTTAAGAATCCTTGAACACGTTAGGGACATTAAGAACAAAAAGACCACCAACGCTCTATATTTACATAGTTTGACTTGTGCCAACTTTAAGAAGTTTTTATTCTTTATTGTGGACAGGACACCTGACAATGACAGAGGGGGTGACTTTAAGACTTTATTAGAGATGAGGGAGACAATGTGGCAATTGAGATTAAATGCATCTAGACCCCCAGGTATTAATGAGAACATTTCTATGGCAAGTATTTTAAAATACAGGTCTCTTTTTTATATGAATTTTACACATTTATATACATATATATATATTTTTCTAGTGGTTCATTTTTTCATTGCATGTTATTGCAATTGTATTTTTATTGTGTTTATTTATTTATTTGACATTTTATTTAATTTGCAAGTAATGATTTGTGTTACTATTACGAAGGTAGGTCTACCAACTAAGGCTATTTTATGCTTTGAAGTCGTAAGAACATTTTAATATCAATGCCCTAAATGTTTTTTTGTGTTTAGCTTTTGTTTTGTATTTCCTTTTTCAACTCTGTTAGAACTTTGTATTGATAGGCTGGTTACTAAGGGCGGGATTTTTTGAATTTATTTATAACAGTCTGTTCATTAATAACTTTTTACCACTCTGATGATGCCTGGTTTGTTTCTAGGTGAAAGTGCTAAGCGGTACTAGTTCTTGTTTATGTATTTTTGTTTGCACCATTGTTTTTTGCTACTTGATTAAAAAAGTTTTGCCTATTGGACTTGTGCTGGAGTTTCTGGCTGGCTATTACCTGGGAGTTGCATTGGACTACCTTACTAAGAAAGGTTAACTTGTAATGCCACTTAACAGTATTCATTAAAACCTGAGCATACTACATAAGGCCTCTTATTCAGTATAAAATTGGGGAAGCAGTTGATGGGGAAACACTACTTTATGTTGTGGTCTAAAGCCCCTTATAGAAAAAGGGGACTCTTACCAACTCCAAATTGCAGTTCGCTACTTTCATACCAGACTTCTGTGTGTATGCATATCTCACTGTGTGTGTAGTTGACGTACACAGGTGATTGAGTACATAATCAAGTACGTGTAGATATTTACATACAAGTAAATACTTGTATTTTTATAGGTCTAGTTGTATAGTTGCTTGAGTATAGCATGTATGAATATTGAATGTAAATAAATGTAGGCGTATACGCACACACGTTCAGTGATAGACCTGCAGGTAAGTAGTATAATGTGCATCAGGTACGTAAATGTTTTGTGTACATCTGTGTGTGTGTGTGTATATGAGTCTACTTTCGTTCAACCAAGTACAACCTGCTGAATCTGAAAACACAGAGTCCTTTTAAGCAAAAGTGCTGTTTAACAAAACTACACCTTCGCAAATTCCACCACAATCTATACCATCAAACCCCTGCTGCTGTACACCTTCGACTCCAGTTACAAATGTAACAGACAACTTAAACACCACACCTGCTGGTCACCACGATCCCAGAACTGCCAACCATTCTTCTGTGATGTGGAGTTTGCGAAAGTGCGGTTTCGGTAAACGGCACTTTCGCTTAAACAATGTTTTCAGATTCGGTAGGGTGTACTTTCAGTGAACGAAAGTAGATCCGTGTGTGTGACGTATATGAATGTAAATAGCCAGACACATTATACGCACAATATATGCATCTGTGTTGTGTATTTGCACAAATGTATATGTATGTATAATTAAATTATCAAATTTGTTTTATTTTAGTTAGTTTTATTTATTTTGGTTTCGTGAGTTTGTCCATCTGGAGTTATTCAAGAGTTCCTTTTCAGTGAAGGCCTGTGGGGAAACTGCCATATCACAAACAGACCTTAAGCATTAACATGTGAGTAGTCCCACATACTTGTTAATTTGATTAAATTGTTGTCAAATTACAATATAATCAAACCTGTGCATTTCGTAGATGTTTAACATAGAGCAGTTAAGGTGTATTAGTGGGTTTGTTAGATTACTAGATCTTGTGATTAGTAATTAAAAAAAAAATAGGGAAGGAAGGAACTGTGTAGAGCAGAAAATGCAAATAATATAGTTAAGTTGTGGGTATTGAGCAGATTGAGACCATTAACATAATGGCTATAGTATGGTTTGTATTCGAAGTATAGAGGTGGAGTGGTGAGCAGTGACACAAAACTAATTGTATGGCTGGATGCTCCTAGTAAAACTAGTCTGGTATTGGTGAAGGCTGGTTGTAGGGCATAGCATTCTGAGAGAAAAATGGTTTAATATGGCAAGCTGAAGATTACAGTAGCATTATCCTGGAGATAATACAGGAGCAGATACATTTGCTAGGTGAAGTTTTAATTGTTTTAAATGAGTATAAATTTGACCTGCTTTGTTGACGGGTTCTAAGATTGCACATTCCCAAGGGTTGAGTGATAAACCCGTTCCCCAGTATTGTGTGATTTTTGGTGTTGAGAGCGGTAAATTAGTGGGTAGTGGGGATTTGGCCCGCTGCGAAAGTGTGTTTTTATTTTTCAGTCTTGCATGCACAGAGATTTATGTTCTGCACATGTGTAGTACTGTGTTGTTAGCTATGTTGGCAATGGCAGTTGGATTTGATTGGCTTAATTTAGGGGTTTATATGGGGAGAGGATGGGGAGTCCAATTTGTAACTGTTTTGTATGGTTAGAGAGCAAGTGAGACTGAATTTAAGATGCTGGTCCTGAACTTAATTGCATTATCCTGCAGTACATATTGCTGTTTGTTATGGTTCATTTAAAAACGTGACACACACACACATGCACTTGTGTACAAGTTATATCCACACACATTTAAGTAGTTGTCCTAAGTGTACACTTGTGAAGGCTTGTGTACATGCCCATTGTAAATGCGTATGTACATAAGTACTTATGTGTGTGCAGATACCTCGGTAAATGTACGAGAATGCATGTTTAGTGTTTGATTAAATGTGTGATAAACTTGTTTGTATTAATATTTAGGCACGTGTGTATTGCTGGTATGAGCAATATGTTGTATGTGTTTATTGGGTATATATTTTACACAGCAGACCGTAATTTTAGGGTAGTTCAGCCCATTCCTATGTTTCAAAACAAAGGGAGAAATTAATTTCAGGTTTTAGTAGTAAGGAAAGGCGTTTCTTAGTTTAGGTCTTAGGATAGTGAACTAAAATGGCTTTTAAACTAATAGGGAATACTTCACTTCATTAGGAACTTATGAGTCCAACCATCAGTCATTGTTTTTCCAAACAACACATATGTGCAGTCCGAATTTTTCCTTGAATTAGTGTTGTCTGTGTAGCAAGTCCTGTAAATTAACAGTCTGTAATTCAGTACCAGCAGATTTTAATTCGGCAGCAGTCTGCCAAGATCCCACAAAATATTTTCTGTTGTCATGGTAAACATTACAGTTTTGCTTTTGTTTCATGGTACTACACAGCTTGAGCTTTTCCATAGAGCATTTTGTCTCTCGAGCCAGTAGTCCCAGTATTCAGTTGCACATCTCTGGCCCAGAGAATTGTGATTTTTTTTATTTATTTATTTATTTTAAGCCAGTTCTTGTGTTTAAGACTGGCAGTCTGTGTTCAGCGGAATTGTCTTATGGTTGCAGATTCAGAAGCCAAAGCTAGCATTCTCGTGTTTTTGATGATCCAGTTGATGGGGCATTGTTAATGACAAGTTTGAAGTACCTGCTCATGGAGGTAAAAGCTGTGTGCATGTGTACTGCCCATTTTGATAGCAAGGCTTTCAATTTCTGCAGTAGCATACTGAATTTCTTGAAGCATAAGCTTGCTGGTTAAATAGCAGGGCACTTTTCTTCCTGGAGTAAACGTATCGCCTTTCCCCATATTGGAGGTAATAGTTTGTACATTGAAATCTTTAATGTCAGGAGCGACTAAGGCTGTGTTTATACATCATTATTCAGTGTTAAACTAGCATGAGAAGGAAGACCTCACTAATTTAACTTTCACTTCACTTTTGCAACATGCCACTATGAAAGTAGTAATGATTCTTCTATAGTAACCTGAGCATTTGTATGGTCTTGGCTAACCTTGTGTAGCTTCTCCCTTCTCCAACTGAGACTTCAGTCCGCACCCAGTGGTGCATCTCAAGTGTTCTTTCTTCAGTAGCAGTTGTCCCATTTAAAAAAAAAAAAAAAAAAAGGTTCACCATCACACCAGACAGCATAAAGGATATAAAGTTTTAGAATTCTGTCCATTCTCTGAAATGTGTTTAGGGTCACATGAAATACAAAATACAGCCTTTATACTGAAACAAGCCATTTGGAGTATAAAAAGCTGCATTATTTTAATTGCTGTTAACAGATACTCTTAAGTCTAGTGGTAAGGCAGCATACCTTTCATCTTTCTCTGCACCTGCCTGATATGGGGGAGGCATCATATTTATAAGATTCATTATGCTTGTGGAAGTTGTTGCAAAACTTGATGATTCCAGACAGTTTTCACACTAGCATTTACAGCACACTGGCATTTTTCAGTACTCCCTTCAAGCTTCCAAAACATTTTGTATTTATTTGCTGATTGCCTCCCTGAGGGCTTCAGCGAAGTGTGCATGTATGTATATAATTTGCATCTCCTTTGGTCAGGCTGTGGTTATCTGGGCACAAATTCTTACTTGGGAAGCTACCTTCCATCATTCTAAAGTGGTAACACATGTTTTCATTTTATTTGGCTGCCCTACTTTCTGAATTATTTTGACAAGTGTTAAATTTACTGTTCACTACTGCAAAAGTGATACCAGTTTTTTGGCTTTCAGTTTCTGGTGGTCATTCGTTTGTGCAGTGTCCAGGGTGAAGTAGGTTATCTGAGCATTTCCATTTAGAAAGGGTTATTGTTCTAGACCACTCAGCAGTTGACCAGATTTCCATTTCCTTGGGTCATTTTGTAGGTTAGTTAAATAGGCTTAATGTTGTAATTGGGGCTCAAAATTTAGGAGGGGGTAGCTGGATTTATCTCCTGTGTCCTGAATAGTGGTGATTTGTGGATGGTTCCCTCCTTGTCATCTAGGATTCAAACTTATTCCTGCAAGGTGTGAATGGCACTCTAGTGCTCTTTGCAAGCTTTGCATTTTTGTGAACCATTATAGGGGCGCAGAGGTGGTTTTTGTAATGGCCAAGGTAGGGTTTGCAAAGCTGTGATTCTTGTTTAGCAGCAGTATTTCTGAAGCAAAGATTCTGTTGCTTTTTCTGTGCCACTCTGAAGCATTTCCCCCCACTTTACTAAGTGAAGAGACTAGCAGTTGTATCGTAGCTCACTAGGTCAAGGGAATATTTTTTTATGTATCCTGGAACTTTCTCCTTGTTACTTTGCACTCTTCCCCCCCCCCCCCCCCCGTACATTACTAGGTGAAAGTAGTAGTAGTTCAGTAGGCCATGGGAGTATTTGGCGGCGCAGTGGTGCAGCGGTTAATGCTGTCACCTCACAGAAAGAGGTTCTCTGGTTCGATTCTCAGCTGGGGTGCATTCTGTTTGGAGTTTGCATGTTCTCCCTGCATTCGTGTGGGTTTCCTCCGGGTACTCCGGTTTCCTCCCACATTCTAAAGACATGCTTCTGGAGCATTTCTCCCCGGGCCACCGCTGAAAACAGGATCTGTGGAACCTAGTCGGACTTTCCCGGTCAACAAATGTTAAATAAAATTAAATAAATAATAAAAAAAAATATATATATTTTATATACTATCATTTCTTCCATGTAGAGACAATTTTTAAGCAGTAGACTGTAATTCCAAGAAAGGTGGTAGTTCAATTTTGATTAAGCCCAACTTGAGAGTTTCTGTAAAGCAGAAGCTGAATGTATCGCTTCATTGGGAAGTGAGAGGGCAAAATGCTTTCTTAGAGCTGTCCTTTGGAACATTTGAGAAAATTCCTCAAGTCAAACACTGTCAGTCTTTGAAACTTCATCAGGCTGTGCTGTCACTTAACCAGATCTCCCCTTTTTAGTAAGTCTTTAAATCTGCCACATTTTTTTTTTTTTTTTTTTAAATCAGTAGTAGCATATTTTTAAAAATTCCCACAAAACACAGCTGCCTAATCACAACAAGCCTTACAAGTAGCTGTTTTACTGAAGTAACAGTACAACTTAAATTCCTTTTTTGCTATAAATTTTCTTTTTCTGATATGATTTATTTTTAAACCTGCTCAGACTGCATCCGGTTTTACTCTTGGAAAGAGTCCAAATTAAACTCATCGCTTCTGTGCCAGCAAAGGCCATATACATTCCAGAGACTTCACAGTAGCTAGTTTACGTTGTTGTTGTTGTCTTTTGGCTTTTCCCGCTAATGATTGGCAGTAGATTTTTACGTGACGAATTGCCGGCCCTGACGCACAACCTTCAACGAAGGTAACGCCCATTCACGCATGTCTCCACACACAAGACTCCACACAAGACGCTGTAGCTGAGAATCGAACAGGACAACGTCTTACTGTGAGGCGACAACTCTACAGCAGCACCACCACCGCAGTGCACCTTCTCTGCTCCATCAATTTTCATTCCTCTCCTAACATACTCTTAACCTCCTTAATACTTTAATTCTTGCTTTCCATTTCTTACTTTTTAGGACCAATTCTTTTCATCTCACCTGTTACATTTTGACACATATATAGTTTTCTTTACATGCAAAGCACCTACAAAGTACAAAACTATTTTTTAGTACTATGATTATTATATTGTTTTTGTGTTTTGTCCCATCTAATTGTAAGTAATTTAAACCTCTGCCTTTTCTTCCTTGGCTTGACTGAAAAGGATTTCATGGTAATTCAGCTGGACTGCTGTGGTTATTTTTACATTTGTTAACCAGGTTAGTCTGTCTGGGTTCTTAGAAACCCTTTTTCAGCAGAGACCCGAGGAGAAAAGCTCCCCCAAAAAAAAAAGTTTTAAGTAAAAAAAAAAAAAAAAAATAGTAAGAACAAAGATAAACACAGATCACATTTATTATCATCAGTTATCATGTACATGTGCACCTATGTATTTATACAGTGTAGTTTCCCCCTCCAAATGAGGGAGAAATAGACATGGACAGTATTTTGGGTGTTTTTTTATGTATTCTCATAACAAACATGTTCTTGTAGCTCCATACACTTGAAGGGAAAAATGAGTGGCATAGAAGTAATCTTACATATTTAAAAAAAAATAAAACTCGTATGTATTTCAGTTATACAGTGCAATTGTAACATTTAAATGTATGTCCCTTTCACTTCAGTGGGGAAACTGGTGAGCTAATTGAACCTGCTAAAATGTACATCATCTGCACACAAATCCATGGCACAAGGTATAAATGTTGCACACGTAATGTCATTAAGTCTTGCAGACTGACGAGAATTATCCATCAACACCAATCCAAATGCAGTAGACAAACCCACCGAACCTGTATAACAGTTGTTCACAATCTTGCTACTGCAAGAGAGGCACAACTACTAAGCGTCCACTCAAATGTACAGAAATATTCTATATTACATTGAAGGACAAATGGTAAAAATCCACACAATATGAAATTGTAACTGAAAAGAAGTTAAAGTAGAAATATAGTTAAGAACTGCTGAAGACGGAAAAAGTGTGGGAGCACTTCAGATAATGAGTTTCCATTGTTAACCATGGTGTAGTCCACAAGATAATGGCACTAAAAGCCTGAAGCCAACCAAAAAAGTCCAGCACAAATAGAGTGGGTTAGAAAATGATTTTTATTACATAAAAAGTGGCTAACCCAAAACCAGCAGACCAGTTTTGGCTCAAAATAGTCTTCCTCAATGTTAATCCATACAATTACACACATTGTTTAAATAATGCATCCTAAATTGCCCATGTCTTCATGTCGGTGCATGCCACATTAACTCTGCTCATTCGGGCCAGGTTTGAAGAGAGCTCCCAACTTTACTATTCAGCCTGATTCGTTTTCATTGAGTTTGGTATGTCACCCTGTCTTGCACATTCTATTCCCCTGAATTTTATCTATGATGGTAAATTGAAATTTGGCGGTGTGGTGGGTTAGTGTATGTTTGTAAAGAGCATTTGTAATCCTTTTATTCCTCATGTCACTTAAATGCTCACTGATCCTAAATTTTAAAGGACGTGAGGTTTGTCCGACAGAAAAGGCGGAACAAAAGCAACTAGCTAGATAAATAATCCAATCACTACTGCAATTGCCCATGATGTTAATTGTGTATATTTTGGATGTATTGCATGCACTGCATTGTCCACAAGGGACGCTGCCAACCTATCTCCAAATAATGTGATTTGATGAAAGTTATTGGTGGAGCCCTTCTTGTAATGAGTGAGATATGAGTTGATTGTCCTTCCCCTGCGATATGAATGTAAACATTGGGGGGTGTTGGCCAGTCGCTCATTGGCCAACAAAATGTCCCAATGATTATTTATAATATCTCGAAATACGTTCGTGTTACGACCATAGGTAGTAACCAAGCGGATATTCTGAGATGTTTTTATCCTATTTTTCAAGTTTTGGTCGATATTGTAGCAGGTTCTCACGATCAGATCTAGCAGCATGCATACTGGCACCATGTATGGTTCCCACCTGGTATCCCCTGCTGAGGAATCTGTTGAATAAATCGTTTCTCCCAGAATTGTAAGCTTGATTAGTGGAGCAGATGCATTTAATACGCAAAAATTGAGATTTTGGTATATTGTGAATATTATGGGGTGGATGGATGACTAGTAGCATGAAGCAAAGTGTTGAATTGGGGACATTTTCTGAAGGTCTCTGTCTGTAATGTATTATCCAAATCCCTACTTATCAACACATCCAAAAATGTGATCTTATTCGTATCCCAATTCAAAGTAAAATGGATGCCCCATTTGTTTTCGTTTAGGTAATCAAAAATTCTAGTACATAGGAGGCATCCCCTTTCCACACCATTCTGCAATCGTCTAAAAAGCGACACCAGATGTCCATATTATCCAAAAATTGAGACGTATCGTAAATTAGCTGCTCCTCTATGTATCCCATGAACAGGTCTGCATAAATGGGGGCAAAGGATGCTCCCATTGCAGTGCCTCTAACTTGCCAGTAGCTTTCATTCCAAAAATTGAAAACATTTTTAGTTAGAACATGTTCTGTAAGACAAGTCAGCAGAGTATTAAAGCCTGGTGGATAGAGGTTTGCTTTATCTAACCAATATTGTATAGCTTCTAAACTGCCCAGTGGGGTATGTTCGTATAAAGGGCTGTCGCATCCAAGGTGCAAAGTAGCCAGCTTGGTTCAAGTTGTGTGTCCCCAGTGATTAGGAATTGGGTTGTGTCCTTACGTCTGGACCAGACCAGTGATAATGGTTCCATTAAAGACCCCTTACCCGAGACAGTAGGTCTACCTGGTGGTTCCTTAGGATCTTTATATATTTTGTTTTGGGTAATAAATGAGTATTGTGATGTGGGGTCGGGAACTGTAAGGTAATTTTTCTTGTGTGAGAATGCCTTCTTCATGTGCCAGTTGTAAAAACTGGTCTACTGGTCTACCTCTTTCTTAAACTTGAAAGTCTGGTCTAGATGCATATGCATGTAGAAAAGGCCATTGGATAGTTGTTTCTCGGCCTCCCTATGGTATTGCTCCCAGTCCATCACAACGGCAGCCCCTCCCTTGTCAGCAGGTAAAATAACTAAATTATGATTATTGCTAAGTTTAGTTGAAGCTTCCTTTCATCTTTGGTTAGATTCAGTTTAGTATTGGCAAAAGTTCTACCTTGAAAATGTAGATCTTTGAGAACACATTCCCTGAACACCGAGACATGCCTGTCCATAGGTGGCATAAATTGTGACTTGCGAAACCGGAAGTCAGTAGATATCAGTTTCTGAGAAATAATTTCCGGTTCAAAATTCTGCAAAAATCATTTACCAAAACATGTTCATTAACAAAGAAAGAAGGAACAAAGTTTA
The DNA here is from genome assembly GCF_019279795.1 of Protopterus annectens. Lineage (NCBI taxonomy): Eukaryota > Metazoa > Chordata > Ceratodontiformes > Protopteridae > Protopterus > Protopterus annectens. The sequence continues at coordinate 115,953,347 of NC_056730.1, read as the reverse complement.
GTCCCTTTGTTCAGCAACTTTATTTCATTGTACGTGAGATTGTATGATAAAATGTTATGTTGATTGTTGTTGCTTATGATCACATTTGGTTCAGAAGTTGCTCTATGTTGTGTATTGGGCCTGTGCTTCCCACCCCCACCCCCCCACTGTGTTTTTTTTTACCCTAAAGGGTCATTCATCGGTTTCCTCTTAGCTACTGGGAACTCTTGAATGGGGATATCATCTGTCAGTAGCAGATGATGATTCATCACCAGAAATCATCTCTGAAAACTCAATTCTATTCCTAAGAATAGACCTAGGTCTTTTCCTTTTCTTAATGTGTCTTTGTGTAGTGTCTTGAAAACTAAAATTTCTGTGTGTATTAACTGATTTCCCTTTTTGGTAGTCATTAACATCTCTATTAAATTTATCAATCTTTTTCTTCTTAAGTTGTTGTTCCAGTTGTGATAAATCTTTGGCTGAAGTGTACAAATGTGTGTTGAAAGTTACTTCCCCCTCATAAACTTTGGCTTCCTCACAGATCTGTTTGACCTCCAAAATATATTTATATATAACTCGTTCATGGTAGGCACTGAGGGCCTCCACAAATAACATGGGTGCCTGATGTTGGGCTTGGGCCCAATCCTGAGTGAGTTGTTCATCTATATGACTGACCAAGGGTTGCATTTTTACTCTAAGCTCACGTGAGGTAATGTCCTTAACCTTATACGCTTTAAAACGCCTCAGATACCAAATATGGGATCTGATCATCTTCATGCTTTTAGTTAATCTAGAAAATCTCAGAGTACATGGGTCTCTATTGGCTAATATTAGTCCTCAAGTCTTCTTGGCCTGCTGGTGTTAAGCCAAAAATCCCTAAATCATGACCGTCTGCTGACAGACCTTCTAACAGTGTGATTAAATCCATATTAGTGCCCTACTCTGCTTCAATGAAAAATCCAAACCCAAATGCAGTGCCTACACAAATTTCGATTGATAATCAGATCTGTATCTGGAAAAAGACACCTTCAACAAACCCTATACATCACTAAAAGCCTGAACCCATGAATATGTATTAAATCTGATTGCATCATTTTGGACTGCACTTTGACTTAGTGGTACAGCAGTCTGTACATATAAATTGCCAATGTGTGTGTGGCTGGCACAACCCTCGTACCAAAACACATCAGTGCACCTAAAACGACTGTCAAGAACTTGCTAAGTCTTATACTTAACTGAAGTTCCAAGTAACCAAATAAAAAAATAAAACATGAGCGGGGGGGGGGGGGGTAGTAATGGCTTTAAAATTCCACTAAACAGTACACAACCAAAAAGTCTTAATGGGGGCTGAAGAAATTGTTGCTGGGGGGGGGGGGGGGGTTGCAGCCAAAAAAAGAGAAAATGTATCATTTTGGTAAAAAATGAAGACCAAAATGCCACAAAACACTGGGGAAAACTGCACCAATGAAAGAAAAACCATGACAGTGTGAGAAATCTGTAAGGGGTGAACTTAGTTTGTCTTAGAGGCGTAAATCCCTGACTGCTTTCCTCTTGAGCGCAAGTATTGACATGGAAGCAAGAGATGATACAGTAAGGAGAAGGGTTTGGGAGCAACATGCATGGAATATAAACACCTGGTAAAGTTGGAGATCACTAGAGGTACTCTGCCTTCAAAAGAACAGGACTGTTAATGGGGTGTGTCACAGAAGCTGGATACAAATCCTTTTTATGTGCTCATTATGTACACTCCTTAGGAGTGATAAAGCTTTAAAAGGACTGCTACCACTACTGATTTCTTCGAGTAGGTGCTTTGGGGGGGGGGGGGGGCTACATTTGCAGCTTGTTTTAAGGAACAGTGAATACTTAATAAATCTTAATCCTGGCCTGACTGAATGGAAGTGAGGCTCATTGATATGACAGGGCAGGTTTTTCTAGAACCATTCTAAGGAGACTCCTGTACTATCTATACTTCCTTCTCCCAGTTGGTGTAAGCTGTGCTGGGGGGCTACATTTGCAGCTTGTTTTAAGGAACAGTGAATACGTAATAAATCTTAATCCTGGCCTGACTGAATGGAAGGGAGGCTCATTGGTATGACAGGGCAGGTTTTTCTAGAGCCATTCTAAGGAGACTCCTGGACTATCTATACTTCCTTCTCCCAGTTGGTGTAAGCTGTGCTAGCTTATCCATGTAGGAAAGACTGCTGCAGCATTGATCAAATCTTGAACATAATACAGTTGTTAGTAAACTTGCCATAACAATCTATGTTCAAAAGATCATTGTTGCAGTAGCCATTCCCTCCATTCCCCTTATTTTTGTATGTTGCTTGGGTGAGGACTTAATGTTCCTAACAGTGGCCTTTTCAGGACTGTAGCTGCATTCTGTCTTTTGGCTCTAAAGCTCTGAAGAGCTTGGCACCCAAAACATTATTTTTCTTCAGCTCTGCTGAAACTATATAACTGGGTGTGTGGTAGGTGCTGTTGAATCTTTGGAAGCTGGATGGCTGTTATGTCATTAGAAAGCTGTAACCCATACAGTTAAGACTAGTGCAGCAGTGGTCATTCAAACGTCTGCTGTTAATGGTGCATTTACTTGCACAACTGTACTTTTTCCTACCTTGATACTGGGCTGGGACATCAAGGGAAGCATAATGTTGATGCATCCATAGACTTTAATGGACACATTTCCATGAATGCGCAGGACTAAACTGCCAATACCAAGGAATTTTAAATTTTTGGGGGCTGTGGTTTGTTATAAAATTGTTTCATTGTGTATATGGATGTAAAATAAATTTACATATGTACATGCATCATGGCATTTAAATGATCTTAAGTCCGGATTTATATCATATGATCCAAGATGCTTTAAAGTTGTAGTAAAGCAAGTGCCACTTAATGATGACATGGATATGCAATAAGTTTACAGTAAACACATTATAACCTAAATTACGGGCAACCAGCTTCTTACCCCTCACCTTGAAGAGTAAAATGACATGGGTGTCCGTTCTTTGTAAAGCAAGCTAACTTTGTGGAGGAGGGCATTTTTATTAGCAAGTAATATTTATTTTTTAATTCACATTAGTTAGATAAGTTGGTGAAATTTGAAATGAATGAACATGAAGATGTTTTAAATAAGTGAGGTAACAGAGGAGTCATAATAAGACAAACATGGTTGTTGTAGTGAATTTCAAATTTGTGAATTGAGAACTTGTACACCCTCCCCATGTACTTACTTTACATACCAGCTGTGTTGTGTTAAGGGTGATTCCCCTATGTCATGTTTCATTAAGGAGTTGGATATAAATATTTGGTGTAAAACTGCACCTCATTAATGTTGCACTGTTAAAGCAAACATGGGTGCTCTTTCATCTCAAATGTGCCAGCAAGGGCAGATCACACCACGTGAAAGGTCCTGAAGTAAGTGAGCAGGAACTGTTTAGTGAAAAATTATAACAGTTGTTCCAGAATTAAGAGAATTAATTATATTTTAGGAAACTCCTCACCTTGGTGTTTTTTACTGGGTGGTGGTAGTCAGTGTGTTCAGTGAAAAATAGAAACTTTGCATTCCTTATTTTCAATAGGAGTGCTGAGTTTGTGACTACACATGCATTAGAAAGTGTGTTATCAAATGAATAGGAAACCCATTCTGTAGCTCTGCTATTTTGGGGTTATTTACACAGGGAAGTCTTCTAAAGAAAAGGTCTGCCAGTACTATGTAATGCAGTTTAGAGCTCTTTTTTCTGTTTGTTGTTTTGGCAGCATTATTGGTAACTTCCATTACAGTATTTGCTATCTGTGACATTAAATGTACTTCAGAAGTTTTAGTAGCCAAACAAATCTTCAAATGATATTTTTGAAAATACAAAGGAATTGACGGAAATTAACAACTGTATGGGAATACTAGGCAGTGTCAGTTTTTTCTTTTTAAATCTTGCATGTAATTAGACAACAAATTTTAAGTTGCACCATTCTCTATTTTTTGAACTAATATTACTTAGGCATTTCAACTAAACACTTTTCTTGAAGAAAAATATTGGTACACCAGTATTTCTATGTAGTCCTGTGCCTGAACACCACTCTGCTGTGCTGCATATACTTTTTTACCTAGCAGTATTGCTCTCAAGATTGCATAACAAGAGGTATACTGATATTTGATATTCCTGATTCAGCAAGTGACTTGATAGCAGACGTCCAAAGACACAGTTTGTGGGTATGATGAATAGTTACTGTTTGTTCAGAGTTGGGCAAGTTTAAAAGTACATGATCATTGTGTGTGGGGTGATGAGTTTTGATGTAGTTTGTCTACTATTTTTTTTTTTTAACCAGATGGTCAGAGTTCCTCCCCACATTCCAGATGCATGCTTTATGTAAATTGGCAATCACACTTCTTACCCCAGGAAATGTGTTCTGTTTGTGGGTTTGTCCCCTTTGAAGAGTTAGTACCATGTTCAGGATTAGTTTGACTGCCTGTCACTCATTTAGTTGTCTGCTTGGCACCAGATTGCCTGTCACACATTGAGTAATTGGGTTGGCACAAGATTCCTTGAGTTGGGTAGTGGGTAAGAAGAAAAGTGAAAGATTAGCATTCAGTACTTTGAGGGTGGTGCCTAATAGTATTAAAACTTTTGTAGTGATTTCATTAGTTCTTAGAGAAGTGCTGATAGATTTTTTTTTCTTTTCCTTCTATTCCCTTTATCTTATCCCTAAAGTCAAACACTTGGGAATAATCTTAGTACATTTCTGCAGTTCAGCAAAATTAAATGTTCAGCAAGTGCAGAGATTGGGAGGGGGTGTTCATGGCCAGCATATACAGTCTGACGAAAGGTGCAGCAGACCAACTGAAAACAGAAGTCCAGTAGTCTTCCTCTTGTGTAGCTAGATCTTGTTTTGGAAATTACCATTAAAATTCAAGTAACATCTTTGTCAAAAGTTATAAAGCACGACACAACATTTAATAGAGGGAAAACTTTTTTATTTTCTGAATGTAATTGAGGGAGGAAGGACAGCTGTTCTCACAGAAAAGAGAAATTTAAGTGGGCTTAACTTATTTCTCTGTATGGTTTTAATGTGGAATAAGGCAGTGCTTAAATGGAGTGAAAGACTGGATTTCATTTTGGATTTTTTTTTTCTCTTGCTGAATTTTACTTGCTTCAGTCTTGTAAGTGGAATCTGTATATCCTCCCTTAGGCATGTTTATCACCAGATGTTCCATTTTTTTTCCTTCATTCTAAGGGTTAGGGGAATTGGCTTTCCTCCAAATTGTCCATAGGTGTCCATGTGAGGTGTTGCCCATAGGTCTCCATGTGGAGTGAATGTGTGAGTGAGGATGAATCGAACATGTCCTGCATTGGACTTGTATCCTCTCTAGGTTTAGGTTTCCTGCTTTAACTTCGGCAAGTGCCAGAATAGGCTTTGTGCCCCCCTTAACCACGAATTGGGTAAGCTTATATTGACAGTAGAATGTTACAGGAAATGGCCTTGTGCTCATGCCTAGATTTGACAGGGGAAGGAATAAACTTTTATCCCCTGTGGATCAAGTGAAGAAAAATCTAGAACCAAATGGTGACTTATTTATGTGCAGTCAGTTTGTGGTAGGGAACTCGTACGTCATAGTTTCTCATGATTTTGAGAGCTGAGGAGGACCCCTCCCATTTTTTTCTTTGCAGAGTGGATCGCTCCTTCACTTGAGATGCTAGCAAGTTCTGTTGCAGGTGTGTGCATGTATGTGTGTTTCTTACATAAACAGTATTCATCAGTCAGGCATCTGCCTAAGCCTGTCAGCATAGACTGAGATAAGTATCCTGTGGGGGAAGTTTTTGTGCTCTGATTTGGTATTGTATTATTCATTTTTTGTGGTGTCTGATTGGCAAAGCTGTATTATCTCCCTTAAGATATGTCTGCCTCAAATAAACTAAGTGTGCCTTCTACTTCCCTACAGGGTCCACAAAGAAATAAACAACATATAATTTAAACCTAAACCCCAGGAGGTCACTATTCGAAGCAGCAGCACTCCCAGGTAGAAAAACACTTTTTGGCATGGGACAAGTCCCCACACCCCAAATTGTATTTATACCAAGTGCAGAATTGCACATACTGAAAAGGGGGGTGGTAAGGAAAACACAACATTTTTATCCTTCTCGGGACCAACTTCAATGACGGGATATAAGCAATCTTTCAAACAGTAGTGCTTCCTCCACTGTCCGTTCTATTTCCAGGGTTTCAGTCGTAAAACTGTTTGAAGAGAACTTTTCCTCCATTTATACCTGGAAGAGGAGGCTGCTGAGCAGGGGGACTCCTTGGCCTTCCTAGATCAGAAGGCATTGCAACCATAGGGTCACGTGCAGACCTGGCATTGCACTCAGAGACCTCAAATTCTTCAGACCAGAGTCCTAATTACTTCTGAAGAGGGTGGTGGTCCACAGGTGTCTTGCTTGAAGAGAACCGTAATCATGGAAAGGCAAGGTGATATTACCGTTCAACAATTGTATGTCCACATAAGTAAATCAACCTGGAGATATCCCCCAAAAGGCTCAAAAACTGACTTTTTTCCAGTAGTCTCTCAGACTTGTGTATCCAATCCAAGACCATTTGCCTTGTCACACTAGCTACCACTTTAATCAGTCCCTACTACCTCAGTCCAGCTTTCCTATGAGTGCTTAAGACTGGCTTAGACATTCCATATTTTATTCATCATTCTCCACCAGGACCTGGCCAGGAGTCACCTTGAAAGGAGAAAAATTCTTCAGAGTGGGATTTTGACTATTCTAGTTTATCATACATCTTGAGAGAGCACATCAAATGAGTGTTTAAGGAGGTGCATGGACGCTCTGGAATTTGGCACTCCAGAGCCTTTGGTTATCCCTCAACTTCAGCAAGAAGTGTTGTCTCTGAAGCTTTATTATTAGAGCCAGACTTTAACCTCCTTGCTTCAAAGAGGCCAGACTGTTTCTGCAGGGTGCTGGAGCTTTCTAAGTTCCTGTATAAGATTCTAATGGTGGATGTTATACAGTGCTCCTGGAAATAACCAGGGAGTTAAACCAGCCCCCAGGGCATAACTTGTGTTCCTCTGATTAGGAAGGCAGTGTGTTGTATTGGCTTGGGAAGAATGTTTACAGAGCAGCAGCTCTACTGTACAGGTGTCTCTTGGAAGACATTTGGGGGAGTTAAGAGTTGACACTGTGAAGGCTACGATCTTAAGTCAGATGAAGACTGCTTTGCACATGGGTAGGCGTGATGCCCACCACTGCAACCAATATATGATGGCTACCACTTTCACCAATATCTGATGTCCCCATGATGGGCCAGTAATCGAGGAGCCTGAATCCTCACCACTGACACTGGAGAATATGCACTTGGAATGCAACTGTATACACTCAGTATTTCCAGATGCAGACCTCATCACTGCATCAAGACCGCTGCATCAAGCACAATTTCCCTTAAGAGCACACAGGGAACACAATCAGACCAGGGTCTAGATTTCTGTACATCTCCCTCCAGGTCCCAACAAGACTCCCCACTGCTACAGCTGTAGAGTTAGGTCCTCAGTCTAGTGTCCAAGCCAAGTCCTCCAGCAACCTCTCTGTAAACCCAGTACTTCGTGTCCCTGCCTCAAGTAGCTGACAAACGCATTTTGAGATTTGATTCTTCACACACACCTGGGAAAGGCTGGCACAGATTTACCTGCTGTGTCCCCTTCTGTCCAGAGTATAAGGTAGTCATCACTGCTACCAGACATTCCACAATCACCTACTCTTAAGGCCTTTAACAGAGGGTGTCCAATTATACTGGGAAGTTGATATTAATACCAATGATAGTATTTGACTAAGGCAGTTAGGCCTTCTGGAGTGTCTTACACAGTGTCACCAGGTACAAGGATCAGCCGCAGTAAAAGTTTTAAATATATTTAATAATAATAAAAGAACATGAAAATATTGAGTCTGTTTACAGTAAACCACAGAGTTCAAATCACAGAAAATATTGAAAACAATGATGGAAAGACTCAACAAATAAAGAAAAACAATATCTAAACTAAGCTTCATTATATTCCTGACTAATCTAAAATAATTACTGTTCCTATTTAAGTTACTTACTGCCACAAGGCAAGATGCTGTAGGTGTAGTCAGGTTCTCCAAAACAGAATACTCAGTACGCTGAGATTTCTCTTTGTAATATCCAAAATATAATTTCCAAGACGGCTGGCAAAATGAACTTATCTGGTCACATGACTCTAGGTTCTTGCAGTGTTCCCCTTTGAAGCTGTGACAGGAACTTGGCATAGACCGTTACAATACACATCTAAATGTTTATGGCAGTGCCTGAGGCTTCCCCTCTTTTTACTCTGCTAATGACCAAAGGCTTTTTCCTAGACTTGGTATCTCTGGTCCTATTCAGCACTGTGAGGTGCCATTTTAATTGACAGCTCCTTTACATTTCCCTCGTTTTTCTTAAAAGGACCAAAAGGACTGCCAGCCCTTGAAAAGTGGTGACCTAACACCTACTCGCACATCTGTGAAAATAAGTGCTTAGTTCAGCAATATAATCACATACACTTTCAGCTGCCTTGTGTGTCTGCTCTCAAAAAAATTTTTCTGCAGGTGTTAATTTAAAACATTGTAATAAACAGTGCTTAACTTTACCATAAAACATTGTAATAAACATTGCTTAACTTTACCATAATCTAAATAATCAGTATCGGACAATTTGAAAACAATAGTTACAGCTTTACTGTGGAGTAAGGGGTTGAGGAACTGTACCCAGAGCCCTCTGTCAGCATTAGACACTCTGCCTACTCTTTCAAGTATATGAATAAAACTGTCAAAATTATTACCTTGGTACTGAGGAAGAAGTTTACTTACCTTTATTGCTTCTGGGGTGCGGTTATTCCTTTCTCCATTACTTCCATGACCCTGGTGTAGAGTCAGCATGTCCTTTTCATGTCACCCCTACCTCTCATTTTCGTTTGCTTCCAAATGTCGCAGTCTCTCTGCTGATTCTAAATTGACCTAATGCTGCAGTCTCTCTGCTGATTTTAATTTCAAACGTTTGGACACACTAACTCCAGACGGATTTTTAAGTCCTCTGAGGAAAAGTTGAGCTGTCCTGTTTTTGAGGGCTGCATATCTCCAGTAGTCTGGTTGTCTTCCTGGTTGTTGGTCTGTGCTGCAGCTGCGATTAAGGCTGCAATCCTTTCCCCTTTAGTCAAGTTGGCATGCACAAGTCCTTTGGCTTGGCACATCTTAGCCAACTGGTCTGTTGTCAGCTTGCCATAATCCTCTGCTGACGTTCTTGCTTGCTCTCCTTGACTAACTAAGCTAACAAAAAGTAAATAAATAAAACTATTGTAATATGTAACTCAGAATGTCTACTGTATGGCTGCAGAGAGTACACCACCTTTCTTTAGTGACAGCTGCTTACAGGCTACAGAAATTCAGTATCCACACCGGTAATCACCAGTTTGTGAGCATGTGATGGCCACCGCTGCCACTAAAATGTGATGTACCCCGCTGGACCGGTAGTCAAGGAGACTGAATCCTTAATGCTGACACTAAAGAGGGACATGCACTTGGAATACAAATGGATACACAGTATTTCCAGATGCAGACCTCTCTGCATTAAGCACAATTTCTCTTAAGATCACACAGGAAGCACACTAAGCCTGGGGTCTGGATTTCTCTGTCTGTATGCCTCCAGGTCCCAAGTAGACTTTTCACTGGTATAGCTGTAGGGCTGGGTCCTCATCTGAGTGTCCAAGCCAAGTCCTCCAGCGCCCTCTCTGTAAACCCAGTGCGTCATGTCCTTACCCCAGCTAACTGATGCACCCACACCCACCTGGGAAAGGCTGGCACAGATTTACCTGCTGTGTCCCTTTCCGCCCAGTGTATAAGGTAGTTATCACCTCTACCAGACACTCCATAATCAGCCACTCGGATCTCCAGTTATAATATGAAGTTAATCTTAATACAAATGGTGGTAATTGGCCAAGACAGCTAGGCCTTCTGGAGTGGGCCCACACAGTGTCACCAAATAAATATAAGCACTCTCAAAGGTTAAGTACTTTTTACAAGGATCGATCAGCCACAATAAAAGTTTTAAATATATTTAATGATAAAAGAACATGAATATATATTTACAGAAAATATTGATTTATGGACAGACTCGGACAAATAAAGAAAAACAATATCTAAACTAAATATAATCTAAAAAAAATGTATGTTCCGTAGTTAGGTTACTACCGCAAAACAAGATGCTGTGGGTGAGGGTCTTTCTAGTCAGGTTCCCCAAAGCAGAATACTCAATACGCTGAGATTTCTCTTTGTATGATCTAAAATATTTTCAAAAGGGCTGGCAGAATGAACTTATCTGGTCACCTGACTAGGTTCTCTCAGTATCCCCCTCTGAAGCTGAGACAGGAATTTAGCATAGATGCTACAGTACACATCTAAATGTTTATTGCAGTGCCTGGGGCTTCCCTTCTTTTTACTGTGCTAATGAACAAAGGCTTTTTCCTAGACCTAGTATTTCTGGTCCTATTCAGCACTGTGGGGTGATGTTTTAATGGTTTAACAGCTCCTTTACATTTCCCTTATTTTTCTTAAAGTAAGCTACTTGGTACTTTTAATTCATTTGCAATAACACATGTGCATTTCATTTCAGCAGGGTGCACTGTTCATGCATTTTAACACAAGCAAACCTCACAAATACATTTTCAGCACAAGCAGATGTACAGATCAGTTTGATATACAAATGACATACAGTTGTAATACATTTGTAACAAGCATCTTGTATAAATCAGTTTGATGTTCAAAGGCATATTCTTTACAAAACTCCAGCTGGCTATGCTGGCACTTGCCCATATCATCACATCAGGCATTCTATGAAGGTATGAAGGGGTGGGTGCAGCACGTAGAAGTGCTTTCGCATTCTGTCTTTAGATTTTCTTGCAGAACACTCCGTCACAGCCAGAGGATGTCTTCTCACAATTTCCCCTCTTGGCAAGTACTTGCTACACAGACCTTCACCTTTAGCTGCTTTTGAGACTGGAAGAAAAGGGAAGGTTATGGAGTTAGTGAAGCACATGCATTACCCTCTAGTCCCTGTGCACATTTGAAATTATCCTACGGATCCATGACTTGTTACCAAAAGCAAGGTGGAAGTGAAGGTGTGCAAGAACGGTCAACAAGATGACGTCCGGGGCATCATCTTTCTTCACCCTTAGTCTTTAGAATCCTCACTTGTTGTTTGTAATGCCTCTGCTCGCCTCCCCAAACCAAAAAAATTGAGGCTGGATGGTTACCTTCTCCAAAACCTACTAGACATGATGAAAAAACACCTCTGCAGATTGTCAGAGCTACAAACTTATGTTTCTTCCATTTGAAAATACAGGGCATTTCTTCTTTGCCTTCAGTAAATGTTCTTGGTCCTCTGGAAATCATCTTAGGCATGTTGGCTCAAGGCACCATAGAATGGATCAGCATTTTTATTTGGGGGTGGAGAAAGGTGATGTTCTAGAACCATTCCTCAGTAACACTACAAGACAATCTGTTGCTAAAACCCATCTGCTTTGTATTCTGCTTTATGCCTCTCCAATTTGTTCCAACCTGAAGAAAAGATTTAGCTAAACTAAAAGCTTGCTACAACAAAATAGCAAATTTGCAACAAATTCTCCACACAGCTCCCGCCATTGCTCAGCTCTCCTACAACTCAGCTGGCTAGAACTACCCCACTACTTAACCTCTACCCAGCTTACAACTGCTCACAGTGTGATACACCAAGCAGATAAGTGCCCTGCACTCCAAATTCTACTTCAGCCCTCCACTAACAAATTGGTCCTTCATTCTTGAAAGAAATTTCTACTACAAGTCACAAAATCCAACAGTAGTGCTGGGGATGCTCTCTACTCCACCTATGTCTCCAGAATTTGGAACACTAACCCTCAACCCATCGTAACTGCAGCTAACCCCACACATTTCAAAAAACTACTTAAGATTTACCTGATCAACAATTGCTTTGTTCATGCTCTACTTCTGGCTAAATCCCATTCCTCCTGTACATTAGCGCCTCTCACCAATATTTTTTCACCCTCTTTTGAACATCGGCTAGAACTCGACAGTACTCTTTACTACCATAATTTCTTTTCTCCTCTCAGTAAATCTTGTATCTTTTCACTGTGTATTCCCCTGCAGTAGCCCAATTATTTCTTCTGCCTTCTCACTTTATTTTGCCTACATCACCTCTACCATGCTCTATCCTGACCTATAGATTAACTTACCATTCTACTATCTCTGACTCTCCTTCATAGGATTATAGGGGGTTACTAGGCTAACATGCCCCAAAGCCCTTACAAGCCTGGCCAAGTTTAACCCGGGTTCCCAAGGGCATCTCGTTCAAGGAGACACTAAAATCAGCAGCTGTTACCCCTGTCCAGGAGGGACATGGGTGGAACCCTTGGGAACAAATTTCCGGTTACCCATCCAATCGTCCAAATTACACTTAAATAGGGCCAACAAGAGGCTTTGTTTAACATGAATAGGAAGCTTGTTCCAAAGGTGGCGCAACCTCGGAGACAAATCTGTCTCTCCAGCAAGTTCTGTTAATGTCATATAGCAGGTTAAGGTCCTGTGAGCGAGTGACCCGTGTGTGATTTGACTTGCAAATTTGCAGCATTTCCATTAAAGATGGGTCAGAGATTGCTCTGTATGCAAGGCACAGGTCACTTCTGAGCGGTCTGTACAACAGAGTTAAGTGACAACGATTTGTCTGTCAGCATAAGCTAGATCTTGAAGATCCTGAATTTTTTTTGTAAGGAAACTTTGTAGTCTCTCCAGTTGCTGCAGGTGTTTGGAAAATAACACTCTAAAGGGAGCATTGTACTCTATTATTTGCCTGATGAGGGCAGAGTACACGGGAGTTGTACTTTTTTTTTTTTTTTCCTGGAGGCAGTGCCGTTAACTTATGAGATGACCAATATAAAATGCCCGACATGGTGATCGAAGTTAAGGTTGCTGTCAACCTGTGTGCCCAGATCTCGCACCACTGACAGTGTGCTTGGGGTATTGCTGTTGATGTGGTAGTTTGCAGGAACATCACCCTTGCCGAATGCATTTTTTTGCATTAAGTTTAAGATTTTGACTTTGGCACCAGTCATTAGATTGCATAAGACCTTTCTTGCAGGATGTTGACATCACTAGGGGTTTCAGGGATTGCTCCCAATTTGCAGTCATCAGCAAACTTTGTCAGCCACAGTCCTTTAGTTTTAGCCTGTATTTTGGAGAAGTAGATTCTGAGCAGTAGGGGTCCCAGAAACAATCCCTGTGGAGCACCACTGGTTACAGGTCTGCTAGAGGAGGTGGAGTTCCCTATTTTGACCGTAGGTATTCTATCAATGAACCAGTTTGCAACCCACCTGACAGTGTATTGCAGGTTGATACGCAGCTGGGTGAGTGTATCAATGATGCCCGAGTGGGGTATTGTGTCAAAGGCCTTTGCTAAGTCTAGGTAGGTCAAATGCATGGAATTGCCCTTGTTTTGGGCTTTGGTGACTTCTCTTGAAAAAGTCCACCAAGATTAATGGGTATTTTCTCACCTTGACAAAGCCGTACTGGGTGAGATTGAGTGTTTGAGATTTCCTATATCTTTGTTAATAAGGTCCATGAAGATTCATTCCATGGCCTTGCAGATAAGGCTGGTCAGGCTAATGGGTCTGTAGTTCCTGGGATCTGTGGATGCACCCCGTTCTGCAAAGGGATTACGGTAGCTGTTTTCCATTCTGCTGGGACAAAGCCAGTGCTTAGGCTGTGTTTGAAAGGGATGCTAATGCCTGTTTTAACCCATGTAGGACACAGCCCGGGATGTGGTCTGGTCCCATAGAGGCTGTTTTTGGCCTTGGAGAGGGCATTTAAGACCCTGCTCCTTGGAGATACTAGGTGGGGTACAGGTGTTAATGATGCCGTAGGGTATACGTGGCGGGGACAGGGAAGTGAAGTTTTCACTGAACCTGTCAGCAGGTTTGCTGTATCCACAGGTACATATGTATATGTAGTACCATTAACTATTAGTTCAACTCAAATCAGGGCCTTACCTTTTGAGGTTACGGACTATACCTTACCCACTATTTCCCTTCCACGTATTCACTTACTCCTCATTACTACACTTTCTCCTAACCTTTGTTTTTCCTAGTACTTCTTCCCTATCCCACCCCACACTATACTCTTAACACTCTGCTCTCACCACATATTTTCCCTCCTTTGTAATTCTTTCCTCTCCTTTCTCGTTCCTGTTCTACAAGTTCTGTAAAGTAAGCGCTCCAATATGACTATATTCATTTAACTCAATAGAACATTTCTGCTTGTATCATATAACTGTAATGTCTTTCTGCATTATGGCAATTTAACATATGTAACTTTTTTAAAAAAAATTTCTTATGTATGTAAAATGTTTGTTATTATCCATTAATGTATATTCCTTGGTCTTTACAAAATCTCCAGTATTGCTATGTAACAAGTTATGTAAACACTGTAAATGTATTTTTTGCTACTTTATTCTTTGCAACTTTTCTCCCTGGGCCTCCAACGAAAATGGGTACCCAGCCAGTTGGACTTTCCTGGTAAACAAATGCCAAATAAATATTTAAGATGGTCCTTGAGCCAAGGAAAGAGAGTACCTCGAGACCTATTGTAGACTATTCTAATTCTTTTTGGTTACTTTGTAGGGCCTGTTGCCTTGCCTAATTCCCTAGGACCAAATGGAAACTTTTTATACCCCCAGGATTCATACATTATGTTCCCATTCACAAGGGTCACCATTGTTGTTCATGCTTTTGTAACAAGAGTGTTCACTACCAATGTGCCTCTTCACCAGTTTACCTCCTCATCCTTTGGTTTGGTTGATAGTTCTAGCATGCTTGGCTCCAGTAATTGCTTATTTCACAATTAAGACCATTTTCTTATCGGAACAGTTGCATAATCCAAGCCCATTCAGTGGAGGATGTTCAGATATGGAGTGCTTCCATGACCTTGGACACTTCTGAATTTTCCCAAATCAAATCTGTTTCTCTGTATGTGCGCTCAAAAAAAAAAACTGTATCCAGTGTCCTGAAGAAGGAAGAAGGAAGAAGTCTTCTCCACCTTCTTTCATGACGTGGAGCAAAGGACAATCATCACTGCCAGAGAATTTTAGAGGGCTCTGGATTCATAGCCTCCACCAACCATCTTGGTTGTGCCACTGGCATGACTCAGTACGAGCATGCTACTGTGGTTAATAAGGAACACATGGGGAGCAGCTTGACACATTCTTGCAATGTCTCATTACAGTCTTTCCCTGTATGATGAAAGAGTGGGAATGGTGGGTAAGAGAGTTAAACAAGAGGGGACAGCCTGATGTGATACGAGGTAGTGTCATCTGTGCCAGGGAGAGTAGGGCAGTGCATGTGTAACTTATGCCATTATAGCTAGCTGGAGTTTTGTAAAGAATTTTGTCATTTGACTGTCACACTGATTTGTACCTATGCTTGTGTAAAAAAAATGCATCGGTGGGTCCTGCTGGACAGAAGAGAGATGCAAATATGTCAGTATTATTATTACTACTGATTAAATATATATGTTTTAACAGAGAATTCTGGAAGGGAAGAGGTTGATCTCAGTCCAGCTAATTTTGAGAAATAGGTTGAAACTTAAATGGGTTGGTTTAGGCCATAAAGATTTCATCTTACAGGTCTGATTGTAGCCAGAGACAAAAATGGCTGGGAAAACCAGGACTAGTAATCATACTGTATTGTTGTTTGGGGTGAATAAATTGCTACCATGGAAGGTTGGAAATTTCTGAATTTGATTTATAGCTTTCAGATGATGCAACAGATCTTGGCAAAGCTCTGGGTGTGTATTGTACCAGAGTCAGGTGATCAGATGTGATGTAATTCTATAACCAGCACCGAAATGATTCTTAGATATTAGTGAAAGATGTGATGGAACTCGCGCAGCAGCAGTTTGTTTCTTGGAACCTGACAGGAAAGATCTCTCACAGATATCTAACTCAACCACACACCTCATCTTTCCATGCTCTAGGGAGCAGTAATTTTTTAGTCAGTCAGGAAAATATAGTGACTTCTGTGTGAGTCTATCCAACTGTTATATTTTTATTCCTCCTGTGATGAAACTCTGGTGTTTTAGTATTCTCATGTTTTTTATTTTGTTGTTAAATATTTCTATACCTTTCATTGCGGCTGATCTTTTAGAGAATACTTTTAACATCTTATGCTTATTTTAGTGACACTGTGGCCGCTCCTGAAAGCCTTGCTGCATTGGTCAAACTACCATTTGTTTTAGTATTAATTTTACTCCTTGTAAGTGGGTACCCTTATGGGTGCCTTGGAGTAGCCGACTGGTGGCAGTTTGATTGCCTTGTGGTCTGGGCAGAGGGGGCACGGCTGGTGAGCCTGTGCTGGCCTTTCCCAGGTAGGTGTGTGTGTGTGTGTGTGTGTGTGTGTGTGTGTGTGTGTGTGTGTGTGTGTGTAAATCGTGTCCAAGTGTGTGTCAGCTACTTGGAACAGGGACACAGAGCTCCCGACTGGTCAGTGTGGAGTCTTGTTTGGGGCCTGGAGAGAGAGTCCAGCCCCCAGGTCTGGAGTGTGCTGTCTGTGTGCTGTTAAGGGAAGTCGTGCTTGGTGCAGAGAGCTGCATCTGAAAAATACTTTATGTATCCATTTTTCTTCTAGTGGTGGTCCCTCACTGGTGTCAGTGGTGAGGATTGAGGCTCTGTGATTGCTGGCCCGAAGTAGGGACCCTTGCACCTCTTTTCAGGCAACGTGCCCTAAATTGATCTCTGACCTCAGGTGCATTAGGCATAGTTTGGTGAGGGGGGACACACTGGAACTGAGCACAAGTATCCTAGAGCCCCATAGACAAGATGTTGCACAAAGGAGGTGTGATAGCTGTCATTCTTACACTCTGGCTTCAACACCTTGTGGAAGTCGGTGTTTTTGTTCTAGGCAACACTGATCTGATACTGATGGTTACCTACATCTCTGTCTGAGGAAATCCTATACTGACAAGGTGAGCAGAATGCAAAACATCCCCCATAAATGAATGTTGCACAAGGATACTTTCTCAAATTTAGTAGCTCTGTGGGAATGCAGCAGTGCACCTCTTAACTTTTCTACAGAACAGACAGCTAAGTAGATTCCAATCCAGATCACCATTCAAACAGGCTAGGGCAGAAGATACAGCTGCCCAACTCGGGGAGGAGGTATTTCTTTACACCTATCCACTGTCACCTTCTTTCCATGGTAGTGTAAAAGTTAAGGAAAGAGAGGCTAGCAGTTGTACTGGTTGCATCTTTATGGCCCAAGACACCACTGTTGCTGGAATCTCTGAGATGGAGAAAAAGCCCCTGGTACTTCCTTGGCAGCTAGACCTCCTGACATAACTGCACTAAATTAAGCATTTTGGAGAATTTAACCTTGCCACCCTTTGAGCAAAACTGCTCTGAGGACATGCTTACAACTGTGGGAGAAGCCAAGGAGACCTGTTACAAGGAAGTTGACTCCTCTTTATGCAACAGCAGAAAAAGAAACTTCCATTTTGTCAAGTTCCAAAAGTAGTAGAGGTGTCATTGGTGTTCTGTAGTGTCTTTGAAGTGTTTCTTTGGGGTTACTATACATGTCTTTCAAAATGTATTTGTTCACCTGTTGGCAAGCCTCTAGGCTTTCAGGTAGGGAGACCTTAATTAACTTTACCTCTCTTTGAACCTGCAGCTGCCGTGCATTTGAAATTTGTAAATTCAGACTTGGAAGGACTGTCAGCCATAGTAGTAGATAACGTAGCCAGAAGAATCTCCACTCCAAGCACTTGTGTGGAAAGAACCCTTTTTATGTTTTACAAGGGCAGACAGACCTTGTGCGTTACCCCTTCTTGATGGTAAATGTGATGATATGTTTGAATCAATCTGCTCGGCTTTTAACCTTTTTGGATACATTTCACACATTTATTTCTTCTGTTCTGTCTTCGCATTGTTTTGTAGGTTGTAGTTGCTGATGTCCAGGTGCACACACAAGTG